>NC_092805.1:93756787-93969776 GCF_040954645.1 Diabrotica undecimpunctata | reverse complement strand
GTAAATAAAATGGAATTGTTATATTTCACAGAATAATTAACAGGTAAGAAATATTCAAGTTTAAATAATTTTATTATGTCTGTTACATTAATTACCTAATTGTTAATGAGGGTCAGGACACCTTGCGTATTTTACCTATTGTAAAAAGATTAAAAGATTTGTATTTATTGGGTACATCCATAGACCTGGGCGAAGTGTACCGCCAATCAAAGAGTGGGGGCTGCAGTCGTAATAGGATTTTAGATTAATACCGCCCTCTTCACTATTATTTAACTTTGGCAATAAATTGCAAATATAGCCCCTCTGTACTGTCCCTGAGTGTATTTTATGCTGAATGCAATAGTTTTTGAGTAATTTTTAAAAGTAAACACCAGTGCACATTCATCTACGCACGATCACGTCTATAGTTGATTTTTAACTCTTGAAAATTAAAAACGTGCATTTTTTTATACCTTTATACCCTAGACTTTACTCCCCCAAAATTAGAAGGTAAAGTGCGGAATTTATGCCCAGTGTTTTAGGTGAAACATATGAAGGTAGCAAAAAAAAATAGAAAAAGGTTGAAGTAAAAGTACAATACAAAAAAATTATTAAAAATACCTTTTATAATTTTGTTGCAGAATTATTGGCTTCTTATAGAGGGGTAAACCATTGTGAAGGTTTGTAAATAAATTGGAAAAGCTTTGTAGCACACAGTGGTATTTAAAAATCACTTTTTTTATTTTAACCCTCTATTAAGGGTTAGTTGAGAGGCGAAAAATTAGTAAAAATCGAGCAGAATCATGTGGTATTTCAAAATTTTTATTTGAATTGGCCATAATATAGCTTAATATGCGAGCTTCCGCTTAATAGCTTAATATTGACTTTCCACAAAGAGTAGATAAGAAGTGAAAAATTAATAGGTTGATAATAAATTTGTAAAAACCTATCAAAACACTGTGGTACTTCAAAAAATTTTTTTTTAATTCTGCTGGCTCGAATATTTAGTTTCTGCTAGTTTGAACCTTGAGCCAGCAAAATCGCTCCCATTAAGGGTGGTTTGGTGGTGAAAAATTATTAGGGTGGTAATAAATAAGTGAAAAATGGGTGAAAAAATATAACGTAGGTTAAATTGGATTCCGCTCATTTGTCCCCGCTAGCTGAAGTGTCCTTCAGAATTAATAAACTCTGAATTATTGGTAGCTGTTATTTGGCATTTTATACAACACTCGAACAGTTCCATAACAAATCTAATATTACTGATCTTGGATAATCATGAAAACCACTTCTCCATTGAGACACTAAATTTAGCAAAAGACAACGGAGTTACCATACTCACTTTACAGCCACTGGATGTGCCTATTTATGCGTCATTTAAAATATAATATAACAGTATGCTATGGACTCATGGATGGTGAGAAATCTAGGAAAGTCAATTTTTCATATGGCTGAATGTGTCGAATATGCGTTTTATAAATCTCTGACCCCCAGTAACATAAACGCATGTTTCAAAAAATACGGAATAGTGCCTTTTATTTTATACATATTCGATGCGAGTGACTTTTTGGTTAGTAACGTAACCGATAGAAATGAAATATTAGGGGAGAGAGATACAAATCGTTAAGACTGTCAGTCAAGCTGCATCAAAAATTTTATGAAATAAAGAAATTGTCGACACTTATGAGAGACGTCAGCTTTTTAGAAGCCTAGAACAATTGTTTGGTTATCCCAAAGCAGAACTCCGAAAAAATCTAAAAATAAGAAAAAAAGCCAAAGCAAAATTGTATCTGATCCGCCCGAGAAGTTCGAAATCGAAGAAAAAACATCATGAGAAAAAAGGAAGCTATTGCTCTACCTAAAACTCCAAGAAAGAATTAACAGAGAGAACTTCAGTTGTTGCACTACCATCATCCAACACTGACCCTGATTCATTTGTGTCTGATTCCTCAAATGCCGACTCATTCACAGATTTTGAGGTTGGTCGTAATCAGAATTTGCCTGAAATTAATTTTTATGTACTGGTGGAATTTCGTGATACAATATCAGTTTTTTATGTAGCGAAAATTATTAAAGTAAACGACTTTAAAATTACATTTTTGCGTTATAGTGCTAAAAGTAAAAACACATTTTTGTTTCCCGCTGTTGAAGACATATCGCATGTTATTAAAAGTGACATTAGATGTGTGGTGCCACCAATTCTTATTTGCGGACGTACAAAACTCCAGAAGTCCTTTATTTCATTTGGCATCAAGTTCGATAAAAGAGATATTCGTTGAGAAATTTGATTTAACTCGTTTTGTTGTAGTTTATGTATATATAACATTTGATATTTTAAAATTCCTATATAACGAGTGTTTTAAAAATTTTAGTTTTTTTGGATTTGTCTCAAGCCGGTCCACTACTTGGGCCAGGTTGAGACAAAAAAGTGTTTTTAAAAATGCTTAATAAAAAAAAACTAGTTTGTGATAACAAAAGGCTGATATTTTTGTTTATACATAAATAGATTTAATAATTGCATTTTGAATTTAAACTAAAGAAAATCGGTAATAAACAGCTTAAATCATCAAAAATAGGAAAAATATCTCAACGTGGTCCACTCTCCCCTAGATGAAATCTTATATTGGCCTTGTTTTTACAAAGCAAATATTAGTCTTGGGAAGAAGAATGAGAAGGGAAAGACCCAGAAGGAAATGGATAGATCAGATCGAAGAAATGGGAAGGAATAAAGGCAAAAGTATTGAAGTCTTAAATACTATGGCCAAAAACAGAAATGCAACGAAAAAATCGATAAAGAAAAACCAAAATCCTAATCCGACGCCTAAGAGGGCAAAATAACATGAAAAGAAGAAGAAAAAAGTATTTAACAAAATTTAACACATATCTATATATTTACACTAAACTATCAAGATACCGTTCACTATCTGTATCGTTCCTGACTACATTCGAAAGTTACAAATTCGAGAATCCCATTTCTTATAACAAAATTTGCAATGCAGTATTTATGCTAAGGCATTAAAAAACAAATAGATATGATGCAATAATTTATTTAAAACGAATATACGAATGTACAATCATAGAATTTCATTTGTTATGTACTGGTCCACATTAAAAATTTATTCTACTTCTCATCTTCTTCTCTAAATATGAGATTTCTTCGAATTGTTTAAGCATCTGAAACAAAAAAATATATATCACAAATCTAGTTAATTTTTTAAAGCTTAAGAATACGAATGCGGTTGCAACTGTTATTGGTTTATAGTTCGGTTATATTTCGTTTTGAGAGTGTGAGAGTATATTTATTTCTAATTAATAAAGCACAAATAAAATAATAAATCTTATTGGAGCAATTAACTACAAAGTACACATCGAATTAAATGTACGTATTATGACTGATTTATTTTAAGTATGTACTTCATATAATTTCTAAGAATATAGAGACAGAAGCAAAAATATAAAAAGAGCATGTAATGTAGAAGACATAAATGGATGGGTGACACGGAAACAGGAGTGGAACGAACACATTAGTAGAATGGCAGACGATAGAATAGTACTAATAACACGAGATAAGTCACCAAATGGACGAAGAAATATTGGCAGACCAAAAAAAAGACGGTGTGATAATTTAAACAATTTAGGAGACTAATATTGAAGAAAAAATACGCTTTAAAGCCTACATACAAGAAGGAAGAAGAAGAAGAACGTGCAGTCACCTGATATTAACTTAGCTGTTAGTTAATCAGTACAAATTCGGTAAAGCATCAATCAAAATACTAGATATAGCTGGTACGACCAATTTTTAAAAGCGTTTGTCTTTATCGTTGATACAATATGTTAATATTTTCGAATATATGGTCAAACGATCCAAAACAAACATTTTTATCAAAACGTTAATGGCAACAAGTTAAACCACCTCAGATTGGCTGACGACATAGTGATTATAGCGAGCACATTCGACGAACTGCAAATTATGATGGGAGAACTAGCAGCCAACTGCCAATACGTCGGCCTAAAAATGAATATGAAAAAAACAAAAATAATGACAAACACAGATTACCCCTAACGTATAACTATAAATGGCAGTGAGATAGAGCCAATCCAGGAATATATATACCTAGGCCAAATCCTGAGACTTTACAAAGAGAACCAAAGTGCAAAAATTACTAGAAGAGCAAGACTAGCATGGACAGGATTTGGAAAACTTAGTTGGATCCACGAAAACTATAGAACAACTTACTACAGACACATTAAAAAGTATCTATATATCTCATATCTACAAAAAGGAAGGAAGGAAGAAGAAAAAGACAAATAAACTCTAGTTTAAAAGTGAAATTCAAAAGGAAACAAAAAATTAAAATAGCCTTCTAAACCGGGCCACCCAAAAGCGAGGATCTTTTCAGCTAGTATGATAAGAAGCTACACGAAAGAAACAAAGTACGTACACAAAATCAATAAAAGAGATATTTATATATAAAAAAATTCTTAAGGTGCTGAAACTACTTTTTTGTGACATGTATAATTTAAATAATATGTTTTTTATGGGATTAAGCCACAATTATTGGTTGTAATGAAAATCACATTTTAAACTGACTAATATTTGTTAGTTTATATTTCCCCTTCGGAAATTCTTTTCAAAAAAGATAACTATACAAATTCTGCAAAATGTATAACAAACGTTTTAACTAATAACAAAAACTTTGAATGTACATTTCCCAGAAATGTATATCTGTAATCTTTGTATCTTGTGTAAATGTAATCTTTTTATATATAATAAACATATTATTTAAATAAGAAATTATATTACTCCAGTCGTCAGAATAGAAAATGCTGAATTTCGGTCAATGGAAGTGATAAATTTTAATGATTTAATGAGAATCATAATGGTAAAAATCGGGCAATGTTTACTTATTTAAAAGCTTTATAAAAACTGACTTTATTTACAGCAGAATGCAAAAATTCATACAAAAGCTGCACTTTGATCAAAAGATATAGAATTTTTATCGTCGAGTCTATAAATGTTATTTAAAAAATTGATTTCACCCTCGTGATACATTCAAAATCGGCTGTCGATTCAAGCGCTGTTTCTGAGAGAACAGTTCATTTTACAGAAAAACTGCTGATTTTTTTTATAAAACTTTTTTTTATAACATTTTTGTTTATAATTATCTCAGCTACATTTCTCGGTTTAAATATTTTTTTACGGAGAACAGATTCTTGGTAAATCGATGTTATCTGTTTCCCCTCGGCGGGGGATTTTAGGGGGAAGCCCAGAGGTGAAACTGGCAAACTTTTTTGCAACTTTTTTGGGATCCCGAAATTGGCCTTCTCAGCAAAATTCAGCTTGTGAGTCTTGTTTTTAGAGATCAAATCTATGACTACTGGCCTATGCAGTTATAACGTATGTCATTAAAGTTTTCGAAAAATTTTAGATTTAAAGTATTATTGGGAGTTAGTCAACCAAAGTTAGTAAACAACTTGAAAGATATGGACAATGTCAGTTTTGACAAATACGGTTCGTTAAGATGTACAAACTTAATATTCGTCAAAGTATTTATCGTTTAGTTGCACATGTATCAAAACACGATATTGTAAGAATTATTAGTGCTCAAAATATTTCTGTGTCAATGATTTACCAGACAATTAACCCATTAGTTCCCAACGTTGCGTAAACGCAACATTTTTAATTGCATTTTTTTTTTAAATGTATCATTACTTAAATATAATTTTTATTGCTATATTTTATTTAAAACAGGACATAAAATACGAATCTAATAAAATATTTTAAAATAACTAAAAAGGTATATATTTTTTAGTTTAGTGAATATTGAAAAAATCGAAAATTCTTTTTTCATATTTTTGTCGATATAATTTCCGTACTAAACATAAAATTATATTTCTGAAATTATCAATTTATATTGATATATCTATCAGTAGAAAAGATTGTGTGTCGTATTTCAAAAATCTTTTTTGGTTTTTGCATACCTAATCGATTTCAATAATGTTGCGTTTACGGGACGTTGGAATTTCCTATAATAATTCCTAAGTTGACAGACTAACGGATTTAGATAATAAAATTTAAATTTTGCATTTTTGTTTGTACAATAATTTTAATTTGATTGGATAAATGAAAAGAACATGCAGTTTGGAGTATTTTCTATCCATAGATGAGGAAATGGTGCCATATTTTGGAAGACATAGTTGTAAGATGTACATAAAAGGAAAACCAATTAGGTTTGGATTAAAACTATGGTCTCTATGTAGTTTAAATGGCTATTTATTTAAATTTTTACCTTATGGTGGAAAAACAAGTGCTTATGAACACGAGTTGGGTCTATAAGAAAACGTTGTGCTGGACTGTTGTCAGTGATTGAATGGAAATCTAATCATACCATATTTTTTAATAACTTTTTCTCATCTTACAAGCTATTCGGTTTGCTAAAAGAAAAACGCTACTGGGACGATCCGCGAAAACTGTACTTGTAATAGTACAATGGAAAGTGTAAAAAATATTAAAAAACAAGATCATGGTACTTACGATTTTTTTTACGATTCTGAACAAAGTGTATTGTTAGCTAGATGAAATGAAAATTCTGTAGTGACAGTTGCAACAAATAATTGTACCATTGAACTTCTCGCAGTTGCAAAAAGATATGACAGGAAAGAAAAGAAAATCCAACAAATTCCTCAGCCAAAATTGATAGCTGAGTGTAAGTATAATCAACATATGGGTGGTGTTGATTTGCATGATAACAGCATATCAAATTACAGAATAAAGATAAAAGGAAAGAAATGGTGGTGGCCCCTTTCTATAAATGTGATTGATAGTGTTATTGTTAATGCGTGAAAAATAATATATAACGTGGCAAATAAAACCAAAATGTCACAATTAGATTTTAAGTTTTGCATAGCAGTTACACTTATGAAAATGAAAGTACCGCTCAAGGAAGATAACGTTCAAGGAGAGGGTATATCGGCTTTAAATGATCCAATCAACAATCTTACTAGATCCAATTGTGGACAACCATCCAGAAACAGTTTGTTAGCAGAAGTTATATTTGATAATGTTGGTCACTTCATTGCAGAGGAAGAGAACAAAGCAAGAAGAAGATGCAGACAGTGTAAAAGTACAAGTGTATATATATTTTATATATATATTTTATATATATATATATATATATATATATATATATATATATATATATATATATATATATAAAGAAGTAAACGTTAAATAGTGGGTTTGCAGCAATAAAAATGAAATGTGTACTCTTTTAAATTTTTATTCCAAGCTTTCGGACATTGGTTATGTCCTTCATCAGGGAGCTACAAATGTGATTAAGAAATTGTTGGTGTTGGTATAATTAATTAAAAATTGTTTCTACTTACAAACTTAACGAGGTTGTATCAACAAAGATCTATTATAATATTGATAAAATTTATCATGGTCTCTCATCTATTTTAATATATAAAAACTATTTTTATGTTTAAAATTTTAAAAAAATTATTACTGTAAATACAAAAACACTTAATTATTCTAAATAAATACGTGACATTATTTTGACAAAATTCTTTTAAATGTCAATTGATAAATTGTTGTTTGTGTTATTATTACATTTATCTAGTAGTAACAAATAGGAGAACATTTCATTTAGATGGCCAATATCCGTTTTATGATTCATTGTATTATTATTTTGGCAAATGTAGGCCATTTCAAGAAAAAATCTTTTGGTGATGTTACTTTCCTGTTCTACTACTTTGATGTTATTATAATCTATCTGATGCCCATTTTTAAATACATGTTCACCCAATGCAGTTTTTTCAGGATGCAGTCTATTATCTGACTTGTGGGATGTAATGCGATCTTTAAGGCATCTTGATGTTTGACCATAGTATACTTGTTCACATGATCCGCACGGTATACAGTAAACAACATCTGTTAAAGACAAGAGTGCGGATTGGTCTTTAAGTTTAGAAAAAACTTTGTTAACTGTTAGTACCGTTTTATGTGCAATTTTGATATTATTAATTGATGAAAAAATTCTACTTAGTTTCTGTCCAATGTCTTTAATGTATGGAAGAGATACATATCTAATTGTAGTTTGTTGTGGTAAAGGATCTACAGGTCCAATTCTATCTTGTGATACAGACAGATTTTCTTCGTTTCTTAAATGACTAGTTAAATTTTGTGGAGTGTTAAATAAAATTTTCTTTAGTAGTATACTTGGGTATGAGTTTTCAATGAATAGGTTATAAAGAATTTTTAGATTTTTTGTATGGAAAGCGGTATCGCTGATTTTAAGGACACGATTTTTCATTTCTTTAACTAAATTCAGTTTCATCGAATATTTATGGTATGACCAATAATTTAAATATCTGCCTGAACTGAGAGGTTTTCTATACCAATCAACCAGTAAATGGGTACCTTTTCGTATTAATTTGGTATCTAAAAAAGGTACTGAACCTGTAGTATCTTCACATTCTAATGTGAATTGAATGTAGGGATTGTAACTATTGAAATACCAAAGTATATCATTTATCCCTTTATTTATAATTCACATTAGAATGTGAAGATACTACAGGTTCAGTACCTTTTTTAGATACCAAATTAATACGAAAAGGTACCCATTTACTGGTTGATTGGTATAGAAAACCTCTCAGTTCAGGCAGATATTTAAATTATTGGTCATACCATAAATATTCGATGAAACTGAATTTAGTTAAAGAAATGAAAAATCGTGTCCTTAAAATCAGCGATACCGCTTTCCATACAAAAAATCTAAAAATCCTTTATAACCTATTCATTGAAAACTCATACCCAAGTATACTACTAAAGAAAATTTTATTTAACACTCCACAAAATTTAACTAGTCATTTAAGAAACGAAGAAAATCTGTCTGTATCACAAGATAGAATTGGACCTGTAGATCCTTTACCACAACAAACTACAATTAGATATGTATCTCTTCCATACATTAAAGACATTGGACAGAAACTAAGTAGAATTTTTTCATCAATTAATAATATCAAAATTGCACATAAAACGGTACTAACAGTTAACAAAGTTTTTTCTAAACTTAAAGACCAATCCGCACTCTTGTCTTTAACAGATGTTGTTTACTGTATACCGTGCGGATCATGTGAACAAGTATACTATGGTCAAACATCAAGATGCCTTAAAGATCGCATTACATCTCACAAGTCAGATAATAGACTGCATCCTGAAAAAACTGCATTGGGTGAACATGTATTTAAAAATGGGCATCAGATAGATTATAATAACATCAAAGTAGTAGAACAGGAAAGTAACATCACCAAAAGACTTTTTCTTGAAATGGCCTACATTTGCCAAAATAATAATACAATGAATCATAAAACGGATATTGGCCATCTAAATGAAATGTTCTCCTATTTGTTACTACTAGATAAATGTAATAATAACACAAACAACAATTTATCAATTGACATTTAAAAGAATTTTGTCAAAATAATGTCACGTATTTATTTAGAATAATTAAGTGTTTTTGTATTTACAGTAATAATTTTTTTAAAATTTTAAACATAAAAATAGTTTTTATATATTAAAATAGATGAGAGACCATGATAAATTTTATCAATATTATAATAGATCTTTGTTGATACAACCTCGTTAAGTTTGTAAGTAGAAACAATTTTTAATTAATTATACCAACACCAACAATTTCTTAATCACATTTGTAGCTCCCTGATGAAGGACATAACCAATGTCCGAAAGCTTGGAATAAAAATTTAAAAGAGTACACATTTCATTTTTATTGCTGCAAACCCACTATTTAACGTTTACTTCCTTACGTTGTCAGCAAATACTTCTGGTTCATTATATATATATATATATATATATATATATATATATATATATATATATATATATATATATATATATATATATATATTGAACAATATTAAAAAAATCGAAAATTCTTTTTTCATATTTTTGTGGATGTAATTTCCGTACTAAACATAAAATTATATTTCTGAAATTATCAATTTATATTGATATATCTATCGGTAGAAACGATAGTGTTTCGTATTTCAAAAACCTTTTTTGGTTTTTGCATACCTCATCGATTTCAATAATGTTGCGTTTACGGGACGTTGGGATTTCCTATAATAGGCGCCGCTATATATGTGTGTGTGTGCGAAGTGTAAAATATATCTACATCCAAATTGCTTTGAATAATTTCACAAAAATAAAAATTTTTTTGTTCTGGTAAATCCCATCATTACGTACACGCAACATTTTGTTATTAAAAAACTAAGATATTTTATTTTTTTTTTAACTTGATAAATTAAAAAGTATTTAGATATAATTTTAGCAATAAAATGCAATAAAAAAAAACAAAATTTGTTTTTTCTTCTACTCTTGGGAAGTACTGGGTTAAAGAGTCGGCGAAAATGGTATACCATGCCTTAATTTACTAGAGAGAAAAAAGAAAGAAAAAAGAGATCCTAAGTACACACCAGCTTAGTTAGAAAAACTTTCTAGATGTTGTGTATTGAGACGTATTCATTTTCATAGTAAAATTCTCATTATTGATGATAAAAAGTATTTTACTTTATCCAATTCCGAAATGAAGGGCAACGACGGATTTTTTTGGTATGGTGTGCCTCACAGCCTTTTGTTGGGCGTATTCGCGGTGAAGCTCTCAATGCTGACAATTACGTTGACAGATGTCTTACAAAGCTTGTTCAGTTTATAAATGAAATCATATTTTCAAACGTGCCTCAATCCCTCCAAATGTGCTTCAGGCCAGACTTATAGAAGAGTTTTGGGCTGTTTTGAGTCGAATGGTGTATAATAATGGCTAAGAAGCCCAAAATGAAGATAAGCTAAGGTAAAGAATTTTCCAAAAATTTCATGAGATCGACTAAGAAACAGTCCAAATGCGTATTGCACATACCAGAGCAAATTTATGTGCCATTGAAGATCACGGACCCCTTTCTGTTCTATAAAAATACATTATAAACCTTAAATATATAGACTTAATTTCCTGTATTTAGTTAATAAAATAAACTTAAGTAATTTACAATTAGAAAATACACATTTATTTTTTTTTGAAAACTTTAGATACACGCGTTACAGCTAAAATATATGAAGAAATTATTTACCTTGTTATCCGCTGTTGACAGCATCATTTCGTACCTCTTCTGCATCCTTATATGCGAATCATTTGCTTGGGCAAGTTTGACTTTGTAAGCATCTGTTACATCCAATACAAGGTCTTCTTTTTTCTTAAATATGCTTCTAACATCCCCTTCTAGCTTTAACATACTGATACTTATAGCTTGACGTATCTGATACATTAGGTAATTTTGTGCAGCAGGCGTAAGTCTTGTGTTATCGCCCAATGTGTGTAAACATGTCCCTATTAGAGTTTCCATACTGACAGAGGCTTCACTGATATACTGTTGTAATCTTATTCTGTCATTCCTAATTTTATCATCGAACCAGCTATCATCAGTCAACATTGATAAACTGAAACTAGTATCTTCATCATAATCGTTTTCGCAATTATCCACAGAAGATATTGGGCCTTCATCACAAACGTTCATCAAATGTGTATAGTTTTCAACATTGCTTTGGTGGGAACGTTAAAGTTTATTCCACCTGCGCTTGATAAACTATCTAAAGACCGTTCCATTTCTTGCCATCGGAGCTGTCTTCAGAATTGTTATCAATAAAAGAATATGATTTACTCCGCTTAAGTTGAAAATTCTCGGTCATTGGCTGGTGTTCGCCAACTATTCGTTTGGTCTCATTCTTTTGTAGTTTGTATTTTAACCGACATTCTGGAATTAGTTTTAGGACGATGTTTTTGAATTTATTTTTCGTTGGTGGTGAAGAAGTAGAATTGTTTGTTGAGCAAGTAGATACATTTGCCGAGATAGCTTGGTTCTGGAAAATAAATATTGAATATTAATTTAAAAAAAGATAATATATAAATATATATATATATATATATATATATATATATATATACTCCCTCTATAACGAACACGGTTATTACGAGGTTTCGCTTATAACGAGGTATATTAGGTCCCGTGAAATTTCTATTGAACTATAACTCTCAATAGCGAGACAAATTTGGTTATAACGAGAGGTTAGATTGAAAAACGTGTTTTTTTTTAAGTTTTTGGCCCGGCCGTGGCTATAAATAAATACCTTTTTTAAGTGTCCCATAATAAACTTAACTGCCGCCCGCAATAAACTTCTTTATAATAAATACAACTATTTCACATCTTTAGAAAATAGATAGTAGATGATAGATAGAATGATACTGGACAATTTAAAGCATTCAAAAATGACAGACTTCTTACAATTGCAGAAGCAAATAGTTTATGTGATCCTTGAAAATACGCTTTATACATTATGTAGTTGAAAAAAATGTAAGTACAGATTTTTTGTTTTAACGTATATCATTGACAATAAAAGTAAACAACTCTTTTTTGTTTTAATGTATTTAATTAAAAATAAAAGTAAATAACTTTTTTTCAAAAACGCCATTCAAACAATATTTATTAGCATCTTATATTGCTCCGAACGTCTTCACTATGGGAAGTAATGTTTTAGGAAACTACATATTTATAAGTAAGCATAGTATTATTGTTGTCTGATATAACGAGATCGGCTTATAACGAGGTAATTAGTCTGCCATTTCAGTTCTCGTTATAGAGGGAGTCTACTGTATATATATATATATATATATATATATATATATATATATATATATATATATATATATATATATATATATATAGATCTAGCGGTTAATGTGGGCCCCGTACTAAAACGGTATTATACTAACTCCAGGAGAATATACACCGTGTATATTATTATCTGGGTAGCGCTTTATGTAGACTCCGACCAACACGTAGGATTAAATGAACTCCGTAATAGGGTAAAACACTTTTGGGATCCGTATGTATTCTTCCCCGTACACAACTAAACTCCTCCGATGTTGCCAATAATTTGATTAGTCGTAGATTTTTAAATTTTACAGCAGGTACGTTTTGGAACTTGAAATTTATTTAAATATCAATCAATTTATTCATCCCGAAATTTCACAAATACTTGGTTAATGTAGTTAAATATTTTATGGTGGTAATTTATATTACTTGCTTTAATTATTTTAAACTTAAGTTAGTGTCTGTTATAAGCTTGGAAAAGGCAATTTTTATGTATTAGTATTTTTTTAATGCATTGACACTGAAAAATTTATTATATAAATGTACGTTCCGATGTTTCGATTGCTACGTTTTATGATGTACAATATTTGTTTCATAAAGTAGTAAAATTTAAATTATAATAATTTGTAAATCAATCTTAAAATTATAATTTTTTACTGTCTAATTTCAATATTTCAATTTTAAATGTAGGGAATTCAATATCTTACTATAATACTTTAGTATGTAACTTGTAACAGATACTAAAATAATAAGTAGGCATAACACCTAATTTCGCTTTAACTATAAATGTATCGTATAACGTAACGTAGCAATCAGTAGTGAATCATTACTCAGATAAAATATTTCGGTGACTTTATGGTAATTTGATTATAGCCAACATATCTATTACAATTATTACATATAATATGTTCGGTTGTTTTAAAAAATACTTTGTCGCTTGTAAATTTTGTATCTTTCGTGATCAGGCATACGAGTATTTTATTTTTAATTTAGAAGTAAATGTATATATAATATTCTTTTTTCTGTCACTTATTTTAAATATGGTTCACTTATATTCTTCTTGCTTATTTATTTTTATTCGTAATACTTATAACGTACGTAATAACGTACCCGTTGTTGTAAAAAGCTACAACGGGTACGAAAGATATCAGGTATCAGGGGTGGTATTTGTCAATCTAAATGCCGCCTACGACACATTAAATTAGAGGACATTTCTCCAAAAACTGTATGACAAACTGTAAACATCGTTTTATCCGCGTATATCTACAGAACAGAAGATTTTTCGTATCATTCAATGGTAATATGGAGAACGCAGACAAACGGTCTCGCTTGGGGTAGCGTAATGGCACCTACACTGTATTACATTTACACAAATGATCAACAGATACCAGTAGATACTAGGATTTTCATGTAGACCATACATTGCACAACCAAAAACTTTTGTTGCTGGAGTGGAGAAAAATCTAATAGATGCCTTAAATATAATAAAAATGAACTACGATTTAATTTTAAGCCAAACCCCGAAAATCTTAGGAACGCTCCTTCAATTTTCCCAACACAGGCGCTTTCACAAAACTGAACATCCAATAGTGTGATGAAATCCTTGAACTCTGAATTTCCTATAAATACCTTGTAGATAGTTTATATCGCACGTTGTCAATCACAGAATCTTGTTTAAAACTAAAAGGCAAACTAAGGACCAGAAATAGTATGCTCCGCAAGCTTGTCAGCTAAAAATGGGGCGCATATCCTTTCACCCTTAAAACGTAAATGCTTGCACTTTTCTTCTTGCTTAACTGTCTTTTTCCTTTTATTCCGATATACTCTGTACGAGTACTAGAAACCAATTCGTTAAGGTTTTTTGCTTAGTTGAGAAGATATGTTGTGGAATGCAATTTTTAGATTCCCCATGTCTCTAATAACAGTTTTATCAACGTCTGTTTTTCCTTGCAATTCTTAGAAGGCACAGATTAAAGCAAAATACTGAATTTGGTTTCAAAAATTAGTTTACGTTTTTTAACCAAGTTTGACATCTTGGCGTCTATGCATGTGTCCGATCTACCTTAAGCGATTTATTTTCCTAAACAATATATTTATAAGAGCTTTCTTTATTTAGTATGTGTTCTTATTCTATACGGATTTGTAGCAATATGATAATGAGGTTAAAAAAGTTTTCTTATTATTTTTCTTTCAAATATTCGGAGTTCTTCCTTATTTGTTTTAGTCATTGTCCATGATTCGCATTCATGTATTAAAATAGGTCTTAAGTGAATTATGCTCTGTATTGAATTGCTTTCTTCTGTTGATTCGCTTGTATTTGGTTTTTATTTTGTTGATTTTAAGTAAAACATTTTTCGTGCTCTCTTCACTTTGTTGAAGATGTCGTTTGCGGAGAGAGTTTCTTATAAGATCAATATCATTAGCAGATGCTAGGACTGCTTTGTACCTTGAGCCATTAATGAATTGCATTTTAAATAGACGTTATTTCTATTTTAGTAAGCTGTTCATTAAATTTTTGAATATTTGAATCGAGAATCTGTATTTTATTCAACTGTTTTATAACACAGAGTTTCTTGGCGCCTATCTTCATCTCTGTTATTTTTTTGTTTAGCGTATCATTATTTTTCTTCCTATGCCGTTCCCATTAACGGAGGTTGGCGACCACATTTCTAAAAGTATCTCTGTCTTTTGCAACGTGGAATAATTCGTCTACAGTCATCTTTGTCCAGTCACGAATATTTCGCAGCCATGACTTCCTCTTTCTACCTATTCCCTTTTTGCCATCGACTCTACCCTGGATGATGGTCTGCAGAAGACTTTATATTCCTTAGTATGTGTTCCAGGTATGCAGTCCTGCGTACTTTTATTGTTCTCAACAATTTTTTGTCTCGACCCATCCTTCTCAGCACTTCCTCATTGGTGACCCTGGCAGTCCATGGAATTCTTAACATTCTCCGGTATATCTAAAATTCAAAGGCTTGAAGCTTCCTAACTATTTGCGCTTTTACCGTCCATATTTCTACTCCGTACAATAGTTGAGACCAGACGTAACATTCAACAAACCTCAGTCTCAGCGCAGTATTAAGATTTTTGTCACAGAACAATTGCTTGAATTTTAAGAACGCTGCCCTTGCCATTTCTATTCGTACCCTGATTTCTTAGTCTGAATTTAATTCTTTGTTGATGTAAGCTTCCAGATATTTATATTTTTACTCCCGCATCATTATTAAAAGAATTTTGCTGAATGTCGATCTAGGGAATCCGGTGGTATGTACATGATGTTTCCATAACCAACGTTCGAAAATTTGTCTTACTGTAAAGTCATGAGGATTTTACTAGGAAATATAGTGCTGTTTAATAATAATAAAGTTCAAGCAACAATTCCTATATGCACTAACTTGGTACTGATATCTCTGCTTCCCGATACCAGGTAGCAGTCCCGAAAACATTATAACTGCTACACTCATGCTTCCAATTATCCAACGATTAGCCAGTCCAGGACTATACGCCTTATTATGGTACTGATATTGCTGCTGTCCCTCATAAGTAAATATAATATGCAAGAAAGGTTTTGGCAATTTAATAGGATTTTGTATGTTAGAATATTATTTCTCCGAGAAAGTGAAAAATATCTATTTGCTATCCGGAATTAATTCACAGATTAAATATTAGAATGCTACAAAATAATGCTATTAGCAGCAAAAAACGGTATGATAGTAAGTAATGAGAAAACTAAATAAATTTCTTTAACATACAAGAGAGAGGACGTAGAGTAGGGCATAACGTAACAATAAACCCATATAATTTTGAAAGATTGCAGCGTTTTAGGTATCGTAGATAACGCTGTCACATAAGAAATAAAATGGAATATTCAGATAGCTAACTGATGTAAATATAACTTACATAACACTTTTAAACCCAGAAGTCTAATACAAATCCCTAAAATCAGGATACATAAAACAGTGATTAAACCAGTGCTATTGACTTAAATGTGACGAGAACGCTGACAAAAGAATGTAAGTAAAACTTAGGTATTAATTAGATCAGGATTACTAGAAAAGCCATCAGAATTATTTTCCAACTTACAAAGGTCCGAATACTAACCAATACCGAACCAGAACTAATGCCAAGGTCTAACAGATATATAAAGATAGCAACGTCATACAAGAGACTAAATCTCAACTCCAAAGTTACGCTGGCTACATCCAAAGGCTTTCTAATAACTGCATTGCCAAGTTAAACTGGGAGAATGCCCCGAGAGAAAAAATGCCCTTAGGACGTCCACGAATCAACAGGGGAGGTAACATATGGTCAGATTTAGGAATAATGGAACTACCTACCGACCCATCATATTTATTAACACATGCCTGTACAACCAACTGCTATCCAACCTACAATCAATACTTATCTGTTGGGAACTATCAAATCCATTACATGTAGTCAAACGAAGTAGGCTTAAAAAAAGTTATCTTAGGAAAGACACTAAAGAAATATTGATACATATTTTTAAAACGTTATTTACGTGGCTAAGTTTTCAATAGGAATGAGGAGACAAAAAGCAGAAAAGCCAATAGAACCTTGTTGCGTTCTGACTATACTATGACGATAACCTTTACAATATAAACAATACTTGAGGCAACTGTTTGTCTCAATTTTGTCATTCAGAATAATTATGTCTGTATTTTTTAATTTGCTAATTTCCATAGATTCTAATTTCCATAGAATCTAAATATATCTTAAGGCCTTTATTTTAAATATACTTTTTTAGTAATGAAAATACGTAGATAGAACCTGGAATATACATTTAACCTTTAATCTCTGGGATAAATCCATCTCCTAAACAATGGCGCCGATATATTTAGTTAAAATTCTGTGCACTTATTTTAACCGTTTATGTCCTTATCATTCATATATGAGTTGTGACCGATATTACAAACTCATTTACTTTTCACAAAGAGACTCCATAGTAACTATACTTATTACTATACAAATCTGATTCGAAATATCGTCAAAAAGTAACAGTGTGTAAAATTAAAATTTTTAATGAAAAGTTAATTAGCCATTTCTTATGGGGTTCAAAAGAAAAGCCTTTACGAAAATTTGAGTACAAATAAGACCACCGTAATCAGTTGTACCCTGGGTAATGAATAATTAATTAATCGGCTAATCAGAATCACCCGGTCAATATGATTTTTGTCAATTCGGTCCTTTTTAGGACCAACTATTCTAATTATGTCTATAAATATTAAGGACATATCTACAGATAAAGACACTTTACTTTACTTAAGCTTATCAGACATATGCGCTTAACACAAATGTGACGTATTTCTACTGCAGGAAGCAAATAGAGGGCTAAACCTAGGGTATTTGGTATTAAGCTGATCGCTGAAAATAACGAAATAAACATAATAAATGCCGGCAAAGAAAAACATAAAATGAGAGAGGACAAACAAGTCAGCTGAGGAAACCTTTCAACGATGTTGAGTTTGGATCCACTATCCACGTATATTATGAACAATACTACGGCTCCTGACTGAGGATCTAAGCACAAAACTAATTATAAAATTTGGACAAAAATAATACAACAATGGCTAATATACAAAGAGTGTAGACAAGCAAAGCAAAGACAAAGTTGTGGCCTTGCTTAAACCTGACAAAAACCCCAACGACCACAAAAGCTATCGGCCAATATATCTATTTATTTTTTCAGCTATACAAAATACTTCTGCATATGATCCTTAATATAAACCGATAGTAGAAGAAAAACTTCAATTTAAAGATAAAAGTGGCTATATATGACAGGATAGATCATGTTCGTTACACATACTAAATCTTGCCCAACACAGCGAAGACGCATATGAAAAATATCAGACATGAGGAGTGGTATTTGTCAATCTAAATTCTGCTTACGACACCTTAAATTAAAGCACATTTCTCCAAAATCTATGTGATATCCCCTTAGGTAATAAACTCACTTGTATTATCCGCGTATGCCTACACAACAGAAAATTTTCCGTATCACTCAATGATAAGAATAGAAGATGAAGATGGAGAACGTAGTAGAACGGTCTCCTTTGCGGTACCGTAATGGCACCTACACTGTATAATATTTACACAACCCATACCAGTAAATACTAGGACTTTTATTTTGTAGATGATACATCTATTGTTGCACAACCAAAAAAATTTTGTTGATGAAGTGGAGAAAAATCTAAATATCATATCTTAAACACAATAAAAATAGATTATAAATTAATTTTAAGCCAAACCCTGGAAAAAGTCAGGCGGGGCTCCTTCAATGTCCCTAACAGAGACGCTTTCACAAATTTGAACATATACCTGAACCAATAGTGTCATGAAATCCTTAAACACACTTTGTAATTCACAGAACTTTGTTTAAAACTAAATGGAAAACTAGAACCAGAAAAATAATATTCTTCGCGAACTTGTCAGCTAAAAATGGGAAGCATATCCTTCCACTCTTAAAACGTAGACGCTTGAACTCTATGCTTCTGCTGCCGAATATACCTTGCTTGTATGGGTGATATCAATACATACTTAACACGTAGATTTAGCTATAAATTAGTCAGCCAAATTCAGCGGATATTAAGACTCACATCCATACATAAGCTCTACAATATCGTAGTTATCAATCCACATAATATCCGAAGATAAGTAGCTGGAGAACAAAAGAAACAATGTCTAGATTCGTAACATCCACTCCACGAATAACAACCCATTTTATGACTAGAATCGAGGAAAAACTAGCTAGACCAACACATCTGCAAGACATACAAAAAAAAATAAGCTGCTTCTCGCCATCTCAACCCTCGAAAGGAACTTCCTTATGGTAGTTATCTTTCTTAAATCTGCAATGAGGACTCTTGCCTTCAAACACCGGTTAACCTGTGTGAATCTGGGGTGATACAAGATTCATTACACTTTCTTAGTTGACTTTGCCATTCCAATCGCTCTTTTTTGAAGGGACAAGGTTTATTTATTTGAACTAAACATGTAAAGTACAGTCAGTAAGCTATTACTTATATTGATCATTGCAAATTTGACACTAACTACACTTATATTGACTACATATTACCCCTAAATAGGAGATAAAACATTCAGTATGTAATATGGGTGTAAGTATGTAATATGGGTGAAGTGGTATAATTGTTGTTAGATAAATTAAGCATTCTTCTTTTTTTTGTGCACTACTATCCATTTTTACACAAAAATATTTATTGTAGCACTTCAATATTTATTTTGAGATAACTTTCTATCCAGAATTATCTGTAGTACACAGATAAAACAAGAAATAAAATAATAAAAAATCTGTATAAAAGATATCATAAAACAATGGATAAAATAAAAGAAGTTCTTATCTATCGAATTCTTAAATAAAACGTATGAAGACATACTCACGTTAACAAAATACATTAGGAAATTTCCGCATGTGAAAAAAATCCAATTTGGTAACAAAATCCTTTTGTATCTATAAAGCTATTTTTAGAAAAGCACGTACCTACCAAAAACAGGTAGTTAATAGTATTCATATCTGTTACACAATGTAATACGTTTGAATGATAACAAAAATAAGGAGTCCATATAAACCGTTCAGACTATACGCGAGAAGTATACAGCTAAATGGCAGAGTTGCCAAACTATCAGAGCTTACTTAAACCGATATACCTATGGTTCCAGTATACAATGAAAAAGATCTGAACGACCCCTATAAGATATACACGTGAACTAAGCAATATACATTCATGATACAGGGCTACTTAAGGGCTCCACAAAATTTTTAAAAATTATGAAACTATACATGTTGACGAATCGACAGAGCCAATATTATGGAATGGTCAAGTGAGCTCCGTATATCGGTGTCGACTTGACCACGGAGCTCACTTAACCTGAATTTTAACATGGACAGAGTCCACTTTATGCCGTAGATATATATATATATATATATATATATATATATATATATATATATATATACATTTATATATGTATATATATATATGTATATATATATATATATATATTTATATATATATATATATATATATATATATATACAAATTATTACATATACCAAAACGCAACAGCTAGTGTTAGAGTGGGTGATCATCAAATTCAAAAATTCCCGATACAACGTGGAGTACGTCAGGGGGATACCCTATTACCAAAACTGTTCACTGCATAGCTGTTCATAGCATAAACACAAATGGAGAAAAGCCTAGCTACCTGAGGTTTGCAGATGATATTGTACTTATAGTTGAGAGGATAGATAAGGTCAAGGAAGTTTTAAATCAGCTCTACCTTTCCTTGCTGGAAGGATTATTAAAAATAAATATATCTAAAACCCAGATGATGAAAAATCTTGTAGTCACCGAAGATATATTAGGAATAAGATCCATAGACCAGGTAATGGCTTACATATACCAAGCTCACGAAATTTGCATAGGAAAAGATAAAAAACCGTTGGGCTTCTTCGTCGAATGGGCGTAAGACTGATTTGGGCAACCTTCGCCAAGTTAAACCACACTTTGAAATCGTTCGACATACCAATATGTCTTAAAAGAAAAACCTTTGATCAGTATGTTTTGCCAGTGTTGACTTACGGAGCGGAAACCTTGACTATAACAAGGAGAACAGTGAAAACGATCCATGTGGCTTAAAGGGCGGTGGAGCTTGCTGTGTGGGGGCGTTTTAGTACGGGATCCCAAACCGCGAGCTATGACAAAGATTAGGAGTCGCTGATGCTGTAAAAGAGAATAGCAACATTAAAGTAGAACTGGGCAGATCACGTGGCTCAAATGACAGATAACAAGGGCAAAGCGGATACTGAATGGAGACCACAAGAAATTGATGCACAAGGCACAAGATCAGAACAGATAAAAAATTATGGAGGAGATCTATGTCTAGTACTGAACAAGCGAAGATTGAATGATGATACAAATTAGATGTATCTGAGATGAAAATAATAAAAAACTAGTTCATGAAAAGGACATCAAAAAGAGATAAAAAAGGTATTTTATAATTTAATAAATGAAGAATTTGACAGAAAACTAGCCCAGTCCACGAAGACAGTAACACAAGCACTTTAAAAATACAAAAAGGAGAAGCAGATGGGCCAGATGATATTCCTCACAAAATGTGGACAGGATTAGGAGAGACAGAAAGAAGTTGGCTAGTAGACAGAAAAATTCCAAAGAAACTGAAAAGAAAATTCTATAATACCAGAACACAGTATCACAACGTAATCGACATCACAAAACAGCCAGTCAATATAAACGAGGAATGGACCAAAAAAGGAATAATCTTATCTAAAATCAGCCATGCCCCTTGGCTAACAGTAATACAAACAACACAGATTAACAGATTTTTAAATGGAGAACCGGTACCACACACGTAGAAAGAAGGATGAATAACATCTATACTTAAGAAAAGTAGTAAACAAGATCCAATTAATTATTGATATATTACTGTAAATAGCTAAGTCGACTGTACAGACAAATATTAAAATAGAAAAAAAGCTGCATTTGCTTATGGTAGATCTAACAGTACCCATTATTAGACTATAAAAATTACTAGAAAAAACCAGCATGACTGTATCCATCATACAGGTGATGAAAGAACTATATAGAAACTCAACATCCAAAATTAAAATTGGAACTAGAAAATCAATAGGTTTTCCGGTCTTTAAAGCACTAAGAAAATGATGCTGTTTCTTGCCAAATTTTGTTTTTTTGTTACTTGCTAAAAAATTGTTTTAATAACTGAATTTTATTTCACCAATTCTTATTGTCAATTTAAACATATTATACATGTTAAAGAAGATGACTTCAAAATTATATTGTCAATATTTTGAGTTGCGTTCCTGTGGCGACTTAATTGGAAGATAGTTCATTGTATTACATAAAATCAACACTTACTGCAAAATATCCGTCAAAAAATCATAGCATGTGATTTGTCCAAACACAACTATATGCAATGATAGCAGTAAAATTCTCCTGTTATTGAGCCCATAGCAAATCATGAAGAAGAAACCAGGAAAAAAACTTATGATACTGGGCCCCTTCTTTAACTTTTTTCGTTTTATCATCTATTTTTCAGGATTATACTTAAATCTTTCCTTTGAATTCTATGTTCATTTTCCATGCGTGTTTACATATTTGAGATCTATCAAATTCTCTATATTGTGATATAAGATTATTATTCACTTATCGTGATGATGTCACTTTGGTCATGATGTTTCACCTAAATAAAAATGTTAGGTATTTACAAGGTATTTTATAAATACAATTCTTCGTTCTTTCTTGTTGATTGTTTGGTTTAGGTTTAGATAAAAATCTCAATATGTTTGTTGTTTTGAATGTTAAAATGTTGAGTTTATTTCCTAGACTTAAGTTTTTTGGATAATCATTTTATGTATGGTATTGTTATTTTTCTCGTATTATTTCTTGTAATTGATATAGAAAAAATAAATATCTTTCATCTAAGACCAAATTTTCGTTAGAACAAGTAATTTTGGCTTTGTCATATAAGGATTTAATCATTACCTTTTAAATATTGATGTTGATGTGATTTTATTTGTAATTTAGATATCTGTTGGTGTTGGTGTTGATATTCTATACACCTGAGTCTCATATCCAGTATCCTTCTTTGAGATTAAAACATAGATGAAATATATATTAATATAACTATACAATCTCACAGAAGGATACTGGATATGGAACTCAGGTGTATAGAAAACCAACACACATCTACAGATATCTAAAATCAAACCACAACATTAATATTTAAAAGGGAATCATTAAATCCTTATATAGAGCCAAAAATACTTATTATAAGGAAAATTCGTTCGTAGAGGAAAACCATTTGTTAACATCTGTTTACAAATTAAAAAATTATTATCTTCTGTCGTTTATAAATTAGGAAATGCCAAGAATAGACCTAATGTCTATGTAATATAAATGTAACATTTCAACAACATTCCAGACAACACATTCATATCTATTGTATCTAAAACTAAACCTTACAATAAACAAAACAGAACAAAGATTGTATTTATAAAATACCTTGTGAATGTGACATTTTAATTTACTTGAAATGTCAAAACCATTATTTGTTAGAATAAGTGAACATCAATCTTGTAGTATCAAAAATAAAGAATTTGATAGATCTCAAATATGTAAGCAAGCATGGGATAATGAATAGAGTTAAATAAAAAGATTCAAGTATAATCCTGAAAGCAACAGTAAGGCTTTCTTAACTTGATTTCAGTTGATTTCATGTAATCCAATGAATTATCTTACAATAAAGTCGTCCCAGGAACGTAACTCAAAAGCAATACCATTTTAAAGTAATCTACTTGTGAAAATGTATAATACATGTGAATTGACAGTATAAATGAGTCAGATATCAGTCATAAATTAAATTAAATTAGTAGATAAGTTTTTTTACCAAGAAACAACAAAATTGTTTAATTTATTAATATTTTGTATTTTGAAACGTAAAATAAAACTTTTTTAAAGTAAAATTGGGATTTATTCCCAATAAAAATAGTAAATTTCAGTAAGATATCACAAGAAAATAGTTTCAAAACAATATTTCATTGCTTAATGTAACACAAAAGGTGTGAATAACTACTGTACTGAAAGAAATGATTCGATATTCACAAACAATATGACGCTCTATAACCAAAAAGCAATTGCGAGTGGGAGAGCGAACCGCTGATTCAATATATACACGTGTTAGAGCAAATATCGGAAAAAAGTTACAAAGAAATTTTTTAACTCTTAATTTTATATATTTATTTAAGTTTTTTGATGAAGTTAAAAGAAATAAATTGTTGAATGACCTAAAAAAATAAATAAAGAACATGGCAAATGGGTAAAGGACATAAAACTTACAATAACAAATTCAATGTTATAATATGAATATGACAAGGAATAACGAAAAAGATAAATGGAAAGAAATGACAAACAATAATAAAATAATAAGACAACGTACCTAGTTATGGCCTCAAAGACAATAAAGCCCCAGCAATCGATAAAATCTGTTCGGAAATGTATAAAAAGGTGGTGATCAAATTTTTGCAGCAATCCATAAAATAATAGTACTTTATATGGCAGAATGAATGAGCACCAGAAGAGTGGCTGAAGGGAATAATATGTCCGTTGCATAAAAAGAGTGATCAAGTGGAGTGTAAGAAATGTAGAGGCATTACTCTGTTAGCATCTACGTATAGTCAACTATACATCAAATTCAAGTAAATAGGCAAATTCTGGAAAAGTCACTAGAATATAACATAGATACACAATCTCTTCATTGACTTCAAAGCAGCATATGACAGTGTGAAAAGAACTGCATTATATAGTGCAATTATAGACTTTGAGATCCCACCTAAGTTAGTTTAGTTGACCCAACTAACAATGCAAAACGTAAGCTCATGCGTTAGAATTGAAGGAGAAAACTGTACGTTTTTTGACATTAATAATGGTCTAAGACAGGGAGATGCGTTGGCGTGTCTCCTCTTTAATATTGCCTTGGAATATGCAATCAGACAATTAAATATTAGAATGAATGGAACTATTTTTAATAGATCGACGCAAATTCTCGCATTTGCTGACGATATAGTTATAGTAGGCAGAAGTATGAGAGACATGGTGCAGTATTTTACAAGGTTTGCGGACGTAGCAAGTAAATGAGGAAAAAACGTAAATTGTGGTAAACGAGGAAAAAGCCAAATATATGTTAGTTTCTAAAAACCCTCGAAATATCCCACAGAGAATTCAAATTAACAACCACACCTTTGAGCAAGTAAAAGAATTTACATATCTTGGATCGCTAGTAAACGCAATAAACACGACAAGCGAAGAAATAAAAAAAAAACGCATAGCAATAGCAAACTAAAAAATAAAAATTTAAAACGTGCAGTAAGGCTTAATATATACAAGACCTTAATAAGACGGGTTTTGATATATGGGGCTGAAACGTGGACCATATTTCAAAATGATGAAAAACTTCTTGGTATTTTTGAGAGAAAAATTCTTAGAAAAATTTTTGGGGCAGTACATGAAAATGGGCTATGGTGTCGAAGATATAACTTTGAACTATATCAGTTATACACTATCCAGATATTGTGAAATTCATTAAAGTGCAGAGACTTAAATGGGCTGGACACATTGCTAGAATGTCAGATCACGAATACACGAAGAGATTAACATTTTTAAAACTAGAGGGCACAAGAAGCAGAGGACGACCACGAATGAGATGAATTGATGGTGTGTAAGAAGACCTACAGATTCTAAGGGTTAGAAAATGGAGAGAAGTTGCCAGGAGTCGACAGGAGTGGCGACTTCTTTGTGAGCAGGCCAAAGTCCACAACGGATTGTCGAGCCAGTTATGATGATGATGCCCTAGTTATAGCACATGCAGCAAAAACGACACTGACAAAAGAGGAAGGATAGCGGCTTAATATTAAAATAATTAAAAATAGGATAAAAAATGTTGACAATGAATACATAATAACCTAATCATTTATGCAATTGAGAATTTAATACTTCGGATAAAAGAATAAGAAGATAAAATTATAAAATTACAAAGCGGTTTTTATTTAAAGATCGTTTCATTTCTTTTAGTTTCTTATAGTATACTAAGATATTTTTACTTGCAATATTTCCTTGTATTCTATTATTTATATTAAGGAAAAAAGGCAAAAGTCGTATAGTAGGAGAAAATAAATCTAATTTCCGAAAAAAGATGATCTGCCGAAGAAATTAAACAAGCCAGGAAAGTGGAATAATTAGAAATAAAAAATAATCCAGCTATGAAAAATTCCAAGAAGTACGAGAAAAGGAAATAAGTCGACAGTGAGATTTCTAAACTAAATTGCAAGGAGAAGCAAATATATTACAACAAAAACAAAAACTAAGACATACATTAAACAGGACAGAAAATATCAAAACATGAAGATTATTCAGAGTTGAAATGAAAATACTAAGAAAGAATATAAAAACGTTTAAAAACAGAAAGTTAGGTGGGGAAATTTAAACGAGATGTGGGATAAAATATATAAACTAGTGGACCAGCTAAGGAAATATAATGGAATATAAAAAGAATGTCAAAAGATAGATGAAACCATTAAGTAGCAAGAGATTAATCGTTGAATGGAGAGAAAATAGGACGATAAAAAAAAGGTCAAATAAGATATAAAATAACATGTAGAATATGGACAAAGGAATAAACAAAATGAAAGATATTTAGTATAACTTTCCATGACATATTTTTATTACAAAAAAGAAATTTAAATTTGTTAAATGTTAAAGCATAAAATGATCCACAAACTAAAATATATATTTACCTTAAACATTTCATTTTGCGCTTCTAGTTCTGGATCTAGATTCTCCGTATCTGAAATATCACTTCTTGGCATATTTTTCATGTTTCTTAACAAATTAAATGGTGCAGAACGTCTCCGCTTATTAGCATCACTATTATCATCAGATGATTTCATAGGTAAAGAAAAACGCTTTGAAATCGATGACATCTTTTTACTGATTGAATAAATTGAAGCACTGGATGTTCTTTCTAAAATTTTTAACAAAAACTAAACGTTAAGGTTTTTGAGACTCGTATTTAAATCAAAAACTTGTTGACATTTTTAATCCCGCTTCCGCTAGTAGCTATGAATCCAGGTAGAAACACGTAAAAACTCATTAGAGGAGAATATTAAAAATACTTTCTTTTCCATATTGTCCGGCTAAAATACAAAGGAAGCCATTACGCATGTTTAATGAGGGATTATATCTGAAGCAATTGTTCTTTACAATCGATAATGACTATCAGTGTGCCTTCAAGGATTTATGTTGTACATTAAAGGAATACCTATTGACTACTGGCTAATACTCGTAACTATGGTAATTTTAGATAGATTTGAAAATAGATATTATTAACCTTATAATAAAAATTCTGGGAAGAAAATAATGATAAAATGAATATTAACATTTTTAAAATAAAACATTTAGAAACTTAATGAATGTACACTCGACCTTCAGGATTGAAGAAATGGTATCATTTTAACAGAAATATAAGAATTATTGTTTTGTATGATAAAAAATAAATTTTGTATGCAGAAAAAAGGCCAGTTTTTACAATACCATAACATGCCTATTGCAAATACATTCTTAAAGAAAAAATCGAACAAAACGGGCCTTGGATAGGACCAAATTGATTCTCACAAAACTACTATTCTTTTTGGGAATAAGCCGCAATTTAAATTTCAAATAAGTTTATTGACGTTTTAATTTTCACTTCCTAAATCATTTTCAAAATACAAAACATTAATAAATTAAACAAATATTTTAATTTTATCTGTTATCTGACTTATTTATAGTGACAATTCAGACATTCTACGTTTAACATACATATTACATGTAATCAAGTTTAACTTGAGAATATCCGTCAGAAAAGTCATAGAATGTGATTCGTCTTTAAAAAGACAACCACATGCAATGATGAGTGAAATTCTCTTATAAGCAATTCCATTGTAGACTTATTTCGGTATATATATATATATATATATATATATATATATATATATATATATATATATATATATATATATATATATATATATATATATATATATATATATATATATATATATTTATAGACGAATTACAGCAGGTAATGGAAAGAGTTTATTCAGTTAGTGAGGAATACGGCCTGAGCCTCAACTTCAAGAAGACAAAGTGGATGCTGATAAGCAGGAAGCAACAGCCTGCTCGACAGTTACGGATAAGTAACATACTAATTGACCATGTAGAATCTTATGTGTACCTTGGCACCAACGTAAATGCAAAATGGGAACAGGCCACAGAAATTAAGGCGAGAATAGAACGAGCTAGAGCAGCATTTAACAAATCCCTTTTCATAAGCAGGGATTTGTCTCTTCCCCTAAAACTACGTCTAGTTAAATGCTACATTTTTCCGATCTTACTGTATGGTGTGGAGGCTTGGACGCTGACGGAGACGCTCACGAGAAAACTAGAAGCATTCGAAATGTGGGTGTACCGACGCATTCTTCGTATATCCTGGACCGAACATGTACCAACACAGAGGTAATTCAAAGAATCGGAAAGGAGAAAGAAATCGTAAATACAATTAAACAAAGAAAGCTTGAATATCTAGGCCACATATTGAGACACGATAAGTACCGTCTACTGCAATTGATTATCCAGGGAAAAATAGACAGTAAGCGTGGGCCAGGCAGGAGAAGACACTCGTGGCTCCAAAATCTGAGGAAGTGGTTCGGGCTCACATCGGTCGAACTATTCAGAAGCGCCGCAAATAAGATCAGAATTGCCATTTTAATAGCCAACGTTCGCAACGGACAGGGCACTTGAAGAAGAAGAAGAAGACTTATTTCTTCTTTTGCAATGTGCCTCCAGTAAGTTGTCGTTCCATCGATTACGTGGTCTTCCTACTGATCGTCTTCCTATTGGGGGACCATCTCTTGCCGTCTTTACTACTCTATTTAATGTCATTCGGCTTATATGATTGTTCCATTCTACTCTTCTATTTCCTACCCAGTCTTTGATATTCTTCACGTTGAATCTACGTCGTATATCTGTACTTCTAGCTCGATCATATAGTTATTTACTATTAAGTGTTTTCATGTGTGCTATTTCTAACATTCCTTTTGTCCTCTCTGTATCTTTCTGTGTTTCTGCCGCGTATGTCATTATTAGTCTGATGACTGTTTTGTAAATTCTGCCTTTCATTTCTTTTCCAATATTTTTATTTCTCCTTATCTTCTATTCTAATGATTTCTCTTGCACTTGCTTGATTATAAATACAGCATCATTGCATGATCTTCCCGACCTAAAAACTTGTTGTTCTTCTGCTAGTGTTATAATTTTATTTAATTTATTTGTTATTACTTTGGTTGTTAATTATAGTGTTGTGGTTATTAAATTAATTCCTTTGTAATTTTCTTGGTCCGATTTGTCTACCTTTGTAAAGAGAGTTAGTCTGATGCTTGATCGCCATTCTTGAGGAATTTTGTTTTGTTCTATTCTTTTTTGGATTTGTTTTAATAGTTGTTTGGTTAGATCTAGTCTTCCGTACTTTAGAAGTTCGTTCGGTATTCTGTCTTTTCCTGGTGATTTTCTATTTTTTAATTTTCTTAATACTTCCTTTATCCCTTCATTCTCAATATTTATTTCTTCGTTTGTCGTCATCTCTGGTGTTGATGGTTCATTATTATTAGCTTCAGCAAATAGGGATCGAAAGTAGTCTGCTCATGTTTACTTCTGAATGTGTTACGTTTTTATTAGTTCGTTTATCTCTGTTGTTTGTCCTCTGATCATTCTCGATATTTGTTTTTGTGTTCCGTAGATGCCGTATTCCATCTGTTTTGAGAAGCTCTGCCAGATTTCCCTTTTTATTTGTCTAACTAAAGTATTCGTTTTATTTCTTATTCGTTTATAGTAGCTGTATGCCTGTTATGTTTGTTTTGTTCTGTATTGTGAAAAGGCTTTCTTTTTTTCTTCACATTATGTTTTCACTTCCTCTCTAAATCATGAGGTTTTCTTTTTTGATATGTTAGTGTTTGTTGTTTTTCAACTGATTCTGTTGCTGCGTTAATTATGTTATTTTTGAGTTTTTCACAGCTTTCTTCCTTGTTATCGTTTTCTAATATTTCATTCCCTGCTATACTAATATGGTACTTTCCTTTTATTAACTTCCCCTTTTAATATGAGTAACCAGATCCTACTGCATTCTGCCAAAGAATATGGGACGCAATTAATTTCATTTAGCATAATTGGAGCCGTTTCTTTGATTTTTCAAAGAATTTTTTTTTCAGAAATTTTTCTGACGGATATTCTCAAGTTAAAATTGATTTGATGTAATGGAAAGAACTATCTTACGATAAAGTCGTCCCAGGAACGCAACTCAGCAATATTGGCAATATCATTTTAAAGTCATCTACTTTAAAATCTATAATATATATCTGAATTGTCAATATAAATAAGTCAGAAACAATTAAATTATTAGAAAAATTTTCACCGAGTAACAGAAACAAAATTTGTTTAAATCATGAATGTGTTGCTTGTGTGAGTCCATTTCAAAAGGTAAAAGAAATTATAAATTAGACTTACAATCAATTTAATTTAACTATCCCGACGACCGGTTTCGCTTTCTACAATATGAAAAGCATCTTCAGGTCTCGATACAAAGTTAAATAAATGATGCCGGTACTCTATTAATTGATAGTTGAAAGAACATGGTTCAAACTATCCTGTATTGTTAATTGGAGAACTTAAGTCTGCTATTGTAATTGTTTGACAGTAAACGGGGAAGTTCTTGAGGAGACAGATTTTATCCAATGAAGTAGAGATAGGTGTAATGTGATTGTTTGTTTGATGAAAGTAATGTTCTATACCATGGAGTTATTTAAGTTATTTATATTTATTCTAGAGATATATTTATGAAATGTGTGTTATTTATTGAGATTTTATTTTATGAAGGTGACAGTTTTAAGACAATGAATGAGATTGGATGTACAAATTGTGTGGGTGTGCAATTCTTTCAACTTGTAACTATCAAATTTCTTTGATATAGTTCTATTGCAATATATGGCAAATGATTGTAAACTCCAGTATTTAAAGTTATATTTAAAAATTAAAAATTAAGGACACTTTAAAACACACAGAAAACACTTAACAAGGGGACGAAACAGACATTAAATTTAAAAAGGGGGAGAACTTGAATGTACTACATCTCTTACTTGGAGATAATGGATTATTGCACACCCACACAATTTGTACATCTAATCTCATTCATTGTCTTAAAACTGTCACCTTCATAAAATAAAATCTCAATAAATAACACACATTTCATAAATATATCTCTAGAATAAATATAAATAACTTAAATAACTCCATGATATAGAACATTACTTTCATCAAACAAATAATCACATTACACCTATCTCTACTTCATTCGATAAAATCTGTCTCCTCAAGAACTTCCCCGTTTACTGTCAAACAATTACAATAGCAGACTTAAGTTCTCCAATCAACAATACAGGATAGTTTGAACCATGTTCTTTCAACCATCAATTAATAGAGTACCGGCATCATTTATTTAACTTTGTATCGAGACCTGAAGATGCTTTGCATAATGTAGAAAGCGAAACCGGTCGTCTGGATAGTTAAATTAAATTGATTGTGAGTAAGTGTAATTTATTATTTCTTTTACCTTTTTTAAAATTTGTTTAATTTAATAATGTTTTGTATTTTGAAAACGATATCCGAAGTGGAAATTAAAATGTCAATAAACTTAAATTGTGGCTTATTCCCAATAAAAATTGTAATTTCATTAAGATGACACAAGAAAATAGCTTCAGAACAATAGTAATAAATAAATTTCAAACAAGCAGCGACCATAGCAAAATCTATCAGAGCAAACATTATTCTAGGTCTCAAACTAGAAGGAATAAAGTTGTTCACAAAACCAAGAGTATCCGGTATAAATAATAACCACCTAAAATAAAACTCAGATCACTACGAACGGATAATTGAAAGATTACATCTCCAAATCGACAGCTCCCAATAAATGAAAATCATCCTTGATAGTACTAAAGAAATCGGAGGACCGTAGCAATAAAATAAACATAGTAAACAGTGATAAAACCAAAATATTGCTAAGACAAAGAAGGAAAAATTGATGAAAAAAGTAGAGTACTTCGAAATGTGGGCTTACCGACGCATATTACGTATATCCTGGACTGAGCACGTGACCAACGAAGAGGTACTACGCCGGATAGGTAAAGAGAGAGAGGTAGGAATAAGTATAAAGAAAAGAAAGTTGGAATACTTGGGTCACGTTATGAGACATAATAAATATAGAGTACTACAGCTGATCGTTCAAGAGAAAATAGACAGCAGAAGGGGTCCAGGGAGGAGAAGACACTCGTGGCTCCAAAACTTGCGGAAATGGTTCGGATTGTCATCTGCTGAACTATTCAGATCTGCCGTAAACAAGGTCAGAGTGGCCATGTTGATTGCCAACGTTTGGAACGGACGGGGCACATGAAGAAGAAGAAAAATGAAGGTAGCAACATACAGAGAATACAATACACAGAACTTTGTAAGACAATAAAAAATATTAAGAAACATATAAGAAAGTACAATCAAAGACTGGTAGACAATACAAATTAGGTAATAGTATAGCGGATTCAATAGCTAAAAATCCACTAAAGGACCCACATATATTTATTGAAGAATTTAACACATGTGATTTCCTTGCGTATGTGAAACAGCATATTAAATTTAAATGGGATGAACGTTGGATTCAGTTAGGTGAAACTACAGGCACTAATTTGTTTAAATTACAACTAATAGTGGCTGCGAACCAATTTTACAAAGTTGTTGCACTAAGTAGAAATACAGTGTCAACCATCCTAAGACTAATAGTAGATCGTGGATATTTTCCGAAGCCTCTACATAAAATCGGAGTGTCCCAAAGGACAGATGTGAGTGTGGAACTAGTATAGCTGATATAAATCACATATTCTTTAACTCTCCCTTACATGTCAATAAATGTACTATTAGGTGAAACTAAAACAAAAATTTTTAAATTGATTATGGTATTTCTTCACAATTGGGGGTAGAAGATTGGGGATAGAAATTCTTGGGGCGAAGATAGGGTAAGCAAAATAAACGCTACTTGTGCGAACGGGCACTCAGGGGTTAGTTGGAGAGCTTGGGTCGTGGATAAGTAAAAAAAACAGGGTGTCGGATTGGGGCAACTACAAAAAATGAAATAAACGGTCATAAATCTCTTGGGACAAACAGAATGAAAATAAACCGGAAACACCTCAAGAAATTTAATATAGGGCGCCACTTGAGGTGCCTAATTATACCTATTACAACCAGCTAGTTGTAACTGGAGGTATAATTATCAGAGATGCAAAACATTCAAAATCTTTTTCAAATTAAACTCAAAGGGTTAGTTAAAAAAATAAACAAATGTTAAGAAACAAAATTTAACATTTATTTTTGTGTCACCACAAACAGTTACAAAACATAGAGAACATAAAAACACTATATTAATAGTCACAATTAAAAAATACAGAAAAAACTTACATGTGTCATCTGTTTACAATTTACAGGAGTTGGAGATACTACAAAACTTACAATTGTTAATGGGCGACAATTTGTAGCAGAAATAAATTATTACAAATAAAAAAACTATCTTTTTAAGTGAAACTATGCATAGTGGTTAACCTTCTTTAAAAAACAAAAACAAAATCTCAAATATGATTAGGTATTTACCAAATGTCAAAAATAGTGCTAACTATCATAGGTTAATACTAAATTTAAAACAAAACTGAACAAATAAAATGACAGCTAAAAGACAAACCATAAAATTTACAACTTTAAATATTACAACTTTTTTTGTATGAAAGCAATTATTACGTTTATTTAAAAAATGTCTGCTTTACTTTTAAAATCTGATCACAAAAAAAAGTTACCTGAGTTTCACTGTATAACTTTCAATAACTGAAACAAAAAACTACATCTTCAAACTGTAAAAAAATATCCCTAAACGGCTGCTTAGGACATTGAGGTTTGAGGTGGAAACTGGCACATTGGACACACCATGCAAACGCTTTTTAAAAACTGGACAATGGAAATGTTGATATCTTTATAAACACATTACTTGAGTAAAATACCACTTCTCTAACATATTTGTCGGTTTTCTTTTTGACCGACCTCTAAAACGTCTTCATTCTTCCGTTATCTCTGTCAACCTCATCGACTGCACTTTAAAGTCAACACTGCTACTATACTGCACATTTTTGCATGACAAAAGACGAAAAAACAAAAAAACATTACGAATTAAAAGAAAATTCGGACTAACACCGAAACCACTGCCTCTAACAGCGGCTCCACTGAGAGTGACGAAATTATCTAAAAAAAATTGCTCACATCACTTAGAATAAACAAACCACTTTGGGTATAAACTAAACACAACGGAAATTAAGACGTAAATTAATTTGAAAACGCAATATCGGGCGGTTTGAACAAAGAAATATCGAAGAATTTGCGCCTGTGACATAAATAAACAATAAAATGATTCATAATCGACAGCGGCGACCTAAAAAGAAGAACGAAAGATTATATGGGTTTTAAATTGAATGATACGAACTAAGAAACATTGAAAAAATTCTTCGTTATTATAATGCATATATAAGGAGATTTCAATTAACACATATACGAGGGGATTCCAATAAATTTCAAATGCTACAACATAACAGTGAAACTGCTTAAATACGTTGACAAAAAACCTAAATATTCTTAGCAGGCATATTTACGGACTGGCTAAGATCAAGATGCATACCACACCACTTGAATACAGCAAACATAATTTTAATTCATAAGAAATTTAACAAAGAAGATATGAAAACTACAGAACTGTATAAGTCTACTATAAGTCATATACAAGATATTCGCAAAGATCATCAACAACATATTAACAAATGCATTAGATGCTGCTCAGGCAAGAGAGCAAGCTGGCTTTAGAAATTGATTCAATACCCTGAATTTCATTCATACGCTTCGAAAACTAATAACTAGAGCTAAAAAATATGAAATAACTACTACTAGCATTAACCTTTATAGATTTCGGGAAGGCTTTTGATGGTGGAGATATATATGGAGAGCAGCAAGAATAAGGAGCAAGCATATGAGTTTTAATACTAATAAAGAAAAAAACATAAAAAAATATATAACTGACTAAGAAACTGTTGATGAAATGCTTATCAAAATAAAGATTGGATCCTTGGATGCAAGGAACTTCTCAGTTATTGGTGCCTATGTCCCATCAGACGATCACCAGCACTATGCAAAAGCCCAATTTTTTTACCAAGCTAAGTGATATAATCAGAGAAATCAGAAACACACGTGAAATATGGCTATTAAGAGATTTAAATAGCCAAAAACTAGCCAAAAAAAAATAGCAAAACCATAGATCCGCATAGAGAACACCGGCAGAACACTAATCATAATTAGCGAATAGGACGACCTCAAGATAATCAACGGTTTCTTTAAACACAAGGACATACATTAATATACCTTTTGGTATATATATAACAATAAGTAACTCTCATTATTTAGTAAGTGCAAAAATATTAATTCCAAATGATACAAAAGTTATTTCATTTATCCAGATGAAAACGAATATGAAAGAATGGAATACTCAAAGCATACTTAAGATAGTTTTATACAACAAAGTGTGCTCTTTCTTTGCAAAAAAAAACTAGATGGAAAGCTTATATAGGATTCAAATTAATGATTTTACGAAATGTGTACTTAATAATGTATATTATTAAAAGTATTTCTAAAACATCGGAAGAAGTACTGGCTAAAAGTTAAAGCAAGGTAGCAATAATTAATGGAAGACTGACGATATAGAACAGCTAGTCGAAAGAGTCATTGTTATATGTCGAAAAGAAAAATGATGTCAGTTATAGCGAAGACAAATAAATTGTGGGATAGAAAATTTTAGGAAATCAATACCTATATAGGAGGACGAACAAATACAGATATGTGGAAATTTATAATGTCAACAACAAGAGTAAAAAAACATAAGAAATATCAATAGAGGTAATAACAGAAAAACAATGGATGCAACACTATAACAACTTACTATTGGAAGAAAGAGAAGAATATAAGACAGCATCCGAAGAACACATCTACATACAGGAGAAAGAAGCGAGCGTGACCAAAAACATAAAAAAATCCGTTATCTTATTAAAACATAACAGAGTAAGTTGTTCTGAAGCTAAAGATAATAAATTCCTTAAATGCGACACCAAAAAGCTATATTCTTTCATTAAAAAAATTTTTAATATTTGTATAAATGGATATCCCGTTCCCAACCAATGGAAAGTGGTAATATACAAAAAAAGGTTCTAAGAAAGACCTCAATAATTTTAGTAGCATTGCGGCAACTAGTACACTTAATCTTTTATTTAAAAGGATATTACGGGACCTTATAAAAAAATCCTGCAATTACAGGAGGAAGAACATTCGGGACTGGGAGTTTATTTTTTTATGGATATACTGGTAGAGAAGGTAAGAGAGTGGGGCTCCTTGGTCAATGTTCTTCGCGGATGATATCATATTAGTGCAAAAGAGTAAAGAAATGTTGTGAAAGAAGTTGGACGGTTGGAGAAGTGCTACTAAAGAGAAAGGGATAAAGGTTAGCATGTCGAAAATGAAGTATATGTTGTTGGGAGCAACAAAAATGGATAGAAAAATCAGGACCAGTAGGCCAATTTGAAGTGGAAACATTCTATCAACAAATTGAAGATGCACTGAAAATGACAAAGAATAGGGAAATCACGGTAGTTATGGGCGATTTGAATGCAAAAGTCGGCAAGGGAAGGGCTGGAACAATAATGAAAGATCAAGGACTAGGGGAAGGTAACGATAGAGAAGATCGTCTAATACAATTCTGCAAAGAACAAGGTCTAAGAATCACAAAAACGTTCTTTAAATTACCTATAAGACTATAATGATTAAAGGGAGATATCGTAACACAATCAAATTAGTTAAAACATAATGTCACATGAGACCATAACCCACTAATCGCTAATACAACGTTTAATCTTAAGCATATTAGAAAACCCCAAAGAAATTTAAAATTAGATGTTAGAAAACTGAAAGAAGCTGATATAAAAAACAAACTGCAACAGAAAATATACGAAAACTTTGATAAATTAGATACTAATATAATCCTAATCCTTAAAAACTGCCTCCTCGTTCCATGCAAAAATAGACATTTCAAGAGAGAATAGAGATATTAAAAGAACTAATAAGAAACAGAGACAACTGGATAATCGACGAAATACTCGGAGGGATGAACCAAAGAAGACAAACCAAGAACAAAGACATTCACAATTAAAAAATCATTGTCAATTAAATCAGAAAATGATAAAAGAGGCAAAACAAACTTTGCAAAAGGGCAAAACCCCAAAGAAATTTAAAATTAGATGTTAGAAAACTGAAAGAAGCTGATATAAAAAACAAACTGCAACAGAAAATATACGAAAACTTTGATAAATTAGATACTAATATAATCCTAATCCTTAAAAACTGCCTCCTCGTTCCATGCAAAAAATAGACATTTCAAGAGAGAATAGAGATATTAAAAGAACTGATAAGAAACAGAGACAACTGGATAATCGACGAAATACTCGGAGGGATGAACCAAAGAAGACAAACCAAGAACAAAGACATTCACAATTAAAAAAATCGGTTGCCTGTAAAGTCGGTTTTACGGGCGAAGATTTTACGTGACAACGTCTTTTTCTCGGTAGAATATTTATTGATATGAATATTATTAAATTGCACAATAGGAAAAAGGAATTGAATGAAAATAAGAATTGCACAAATTTTAACTATAGAAATATATTTTGTTTACTAAAACATTGTACATGTAAACTTAAACTTAACTAATTTCTATTTGAGTGATTTTGTTGAGGATAGGACGATGATAGGAGAAATATGAAATGAAAGGAAGTGTTTTTGCTGTAATGTGTCTTGAACGCCAAGAACGCTCGAGAAAGACAGAGACACAAGCACGCACCGATTCAACGCGCCTAATTCTCTAGTGCTGCGCGCGCAGCGGACCGATCATGTTTGAGTGGGAGAGAGACGCAAGGCATTCGCCGGTCCGGCGGGCCTCTCTCTCGTTCGGTGACTCATCGTAACAGACGTGAGCGGGCGTTACACTTTTTCATGAATGACTCCGAGCCACAACCTAATTTAAGACGTTGTCACGTCAAAATCATTATCAATTAAATCAGAAAACATTTAATGATAAAAGAGGCAAAACAAACTTACTATGAGGAAAAATGTAAAAAGATAGAAGATATTCAGAACAAATTTGACCTATTCAACCTACATAAAAAGGTTAAAAAATGGAAGGGCTGCAAAAAAGAAACCACGACACAACTCTTTTAGATAAAAATGAAAATACTATGGTAACGACTAACGAAAAGCTAAAACTATGGAAAGAATATATGGAAGAGCTCTTCGACAACGAAAGAGGAAACCTACAAGACATACTTTTCGAGGAAAGAAAAACAAGTGTAGAAATTATAAAGGAAGAAATATTATATGCACTAAAGAACACCAGAAACGGAAAAAGCCTGGGGCTAGATCAACTGCCTATTGATATCCTTAAAATAATAGAAAATGAGTACATGGATGTCCTCTTAAAGCTCCTTAATGAAATTTATCAGTCGGGTGACATACCCAATGAATTGTTGACCTCAACATTTATTTGTCTCACAAAAAAGAAAAATGCTAGAGAATGCACCGACCATTGCAACATAAGCCTGATGTCTTACACACTTAAAATGTTTTTAAAGATCATCCATAAACGCATTTACCAAATACTTGATGTGGATATTAAAGAAACCCAATTTGGATTCCGTAGAGGCGTAGGTACCCGTGAAGCTATCTTTGCATTCAACGTACTAATCCAGAGATGCTTGAATGTGAACCAAGATATGTACGTCTGTTTCATAGATTACAACAAGGTTTTTGATAAAATCCGCCACAAAGAGCTAATGGATGTCCTTAAAGCAAAACAATTACAATGCTATGACTTTCGAATTATAACGAATCTATATTATAAACAGCAGGCCATTATGGACAGAGCATGTAACAAACAACAAAGTCATGAGAAGAGCCAACAAAAGAATGGAAATATTGGAAACCATCAAGACACGAAAGCCACATCTGTGGCATGTTATACGTATTGAAAGATATAACATACTTCAATTATTTATATAAGGGAAAATCCAGGGCAAGAGAAGTGTAGGAGGGAGAGGAATCTCATGGTTGCGTAACTTGAGGAAATAGTATGGATGCACATCACTCGAACTATTCAGAGCGGCAGCATCTAAAATCAGAATATCCATGATGATTGCCAACCTCCGTTGCGGGGATGGCACGTAAAGAAGAAGAGGCGAATTTAACTACAAGTAAGAGAAAGTTTAGTATCTATGAACCTCTTGTACAAAACATCGCTTTTTCTACCGTTTCCTTCTCCTTGTTTCTTTCCCAGTATATTCCTCCTTCAAGTGATCTGACCATATTTGCTTATATTCATTGCCCTCTATTTCTATTAATTTAATAATGCAATAAAAATGCGAGTTACGATGAAATAATACACATCAGTATGAGAAAAAATATTATTTATTATCATAATTATTATTTATATTTACAGTTTAGATTTAAATACAGTTGAAACATAAATACATAACCTAATCTTCTTCTTTCCCAGGTTCGCATTATAAGTCCCCTAAATCTTTCAAGCTTCTCTCTAAATAACAGATTTGTTCGTGTTGTTCCACAACCTAAAATAAAAAAATGTACTTATTAAAAATCTACACAACTTCATAGTTTATTAAAAATAGTACTTTAGAAATAATTAGCGCAAAATTATTCATTCTTAGGTATATTTGAACAATCTTACTGTATGCCACCACTTTACCTAATATTGTCCTTTAAAACAATTTTAAATTTTATTCGTATCTAGTGTCAATTTAATGGTTAAAGGTTAACTTTGAATTAAGAGGAACCAAAAATTATACATTTTCTTATTAATGTACCATGTAAAATTTTAGATTTATGCAGAAGAGCTTAGATAAAGATGTTTCAAAACTGAACCTTGGAAATAATCATGTCCGAATAACATTGAATTCTAGACACATTTAATTCAACTATTTTAATTTTGTTCTGATTTCAATAAGGTATTAAAAAGGACTGCTGGCAGAAAAACAATAAATACTTCAACTATTTTACTAATACAAACACTGGTTTGACTTTGTCCTTTATTTTGCTTAATTTACGCACTCAACCACAATCACAATACAGTTTTTTACACAAACATGTAACACAAACTATACAAAAACAGTCAGAATTTGATATTCCTAGGATAAAAACACCACCCTCAGATTTTGTACATCCATTATTATGTTGTTTGCCTACAAGATCGAGATCCAGCTTAATTTTGAAATGACATAACCAATAACCAAAAAATTTGGTTATATATTTTTCAGAATTTGTATAATAATCTTTTTTGAAAACGATTTCCGGAGAGGAAATCAAAACGTCAAATATTTGTAAAAATAATATGTGGTTGCATGCTCGAATATATGAACTTTACAAATAAAAGGCAGATATCGAGCACAGTGTTTTATTAAATCTTGCCCAAGTACTTTCTCAAAGCATCTTCGGGCATTTCGTCAAAAATGTTGGCTATCCAGCACGTCAATGAATGTTATTTAATGTATATAACGTTCATTGACGTGATGGATAGCCAACATTTTTGACGAAATGTCCCTGAAAATGTTCTGAGAGCGAAAGTACTTAAATAAGATTTAATAAAAAACTGTGATCCATATCTGCCGTTTATTTGTAAAGTTCAAATATTTTTTAATTAAACATGTGATTTTCATTACAACGAATAATTGTGGCTTAATCTCACACAAACATAATATTTAAATTATAATATTATTATGGTTTGGGGCGGAGAAATCGATGTGGGACTAAACTGATTAAGATTTGTCATGATCATGTTTTTGTTTTTTAAATATCTAGTTAAATATTACACAAGTTGCTTATTTACCTTCCTGCCAATAACCACAACATGCAACAGATCATACTGTTTGGAAGCAACTTTGTTTCATTTTCTTCAACAGTTCGGATACTAATATAAAACCGATATTGAATCTGATCGTGTACCTGTTGTAACTTACACATTCATTTAGAGTACGGTATATATGTATATTTTATATATAAGTTAACGAAAAGATTAAAAAATCCCAAAATTCGCAAATTCAAGACATTAAAAGTCGTGTTGAAATCGATAGAGCCAAATTTGTAAATATGAAGGAAGTATAATACAATAAAAATTTAAAGATGGCCGAAGGATAAGGCTACTGCGCTGCTATGTTTTTACAACATTACTCTACTTCTGAGGTCTAGTTTCTGAAACAATTGGAAGCATTTGAACATTTGTGCTATTGTAGAATCCTGCGTAAGTCCCTTAATATACAACGTTACCAATATTGACGTACCATTCAGAGTTAAAAATGAGGAAATCGTTTAAACTATCAAAAAGCGGAAACTTATTCTAAACGTCGTAAGAAGATCAAGATACAGACTGCTTCAGTTGATTATGGAAGGTAAAATTGGAGGTAAAGTAGATAGCGGAAGAAGGCGAACCTTTTGGTTGCAAAATCTGAGAGTTGAAAATGGTTTATCTTAAGCTCCATCAAAATTATAGAGCTGCCAAAAATAAAGTGAATATAACCATGTTGATACACGCGAAGGATATGAGGCGACAAGGAAAGTAAGTAGGACACCAAAAAGTAAAGTGGTGGAAGTTAAGGGATAAGGATTTGGCACGAAACTTTAAGAATAGAGTGTTGGAAGAGCTTGAAGAAAAAGATATGCTAAATGACATGCTAAACGTACAGGTGTATGCCAAGAGTCAAATAATAGAACAGGTAAATTCCATAAAATATTTGGGAACAAATATCAATAGTCAGTGTAATCCAAAAAAAGAAATCCTATCAAGAATAGAACAAGCAAGGAAAACATTCATGAGCATTAAAACATTGTTTACAAGATCCTTAGTCTACAGCTTAGAATCCGAATGATCAGATGTTACGTTTTTTCTGTCTTACTGTATGGCTGTGAAAGTTGGACAATGGACTCTGAAATAGAAAAGAGAATATATGCCTTTGAGATGTATATATACAGACGAATGTTGAGGATTCCATGGGTACAAAGAGTTACTAATGTTGAGGTACTTCGTCGCATGTGTAAACAAAAAGAATTACTAAGAATAATCAAAGAGAGGAAAATGCAATACTTGGGTCATGTGCTGAGAGGCGAAAGATATGAATTACTTCAAGTTATACTGAAAGGAAAAGTACAGGGCAAAAGATCAGTAGGAAGACGCCAGAACTCGTGGCTGAAAGACCTGAGGAAATGGTTCGACCGCTCATCCGCAGAGATCTTTCGCGCAGCAGTTTCCAAAACTACAATTGCCATTTGGATCGCCAACCTTCGAAAGGAGACGGCGCAATGAGAAGAAGAAATGACATGCAACAGCAAAGTTGCGGTACGAATGGAAGAGAAAGTGATAGGAAAACATTTGGTAAAGCCCATCATAGGGATAAAGAAACTTGGTAGTAAAACGATAAAGTGCAGTGAAAGGTTCAAAAGAAGAAAGAGGCTAGAAAGAGGTATAACAGGTCTAAAGGTATATACAAGGCAGTAAAGATAAAGGCAAAGCGCTAAGGAAATATGGCGTTCACAGCTGTACGAGTATGGCGCGTTAGAAACATCTGAGGGGATGAAAAGGTTATACGGTATTGCTAAAGCAAGGGACAAGTCAACAAAGGACTTAAGTGCGGCAGAGTGCCGATGGAAGAGTGTTAAGAACCTATGTTGAAATAAGGCAAAGATATAACGAGTACTTTGGAAAGTTGCTAAACGAAGAACACCAGAGAAGAGACAAAGGATGCGGGTTCCTAGATAAAAATTTAATAGGTGAGGTAGCAAGAGATAAGTTGTCGAGGCGTTAAATAGGCTGTAGAATGGTAAGACTGTAGGACCGGATGGAATACCTGGAGGTTTGGAAGGCTCTAGGATAGGAAGGAATTGATGTTTTGTGACTAATGATGAGTAGGATATACGAGGAAGAAAGGATGCCCAATGCATGGATAGAAAGTGTGATCTGTAAAAATATAGCTGGATAAAGTTTATGTTACACAAAACGAAAATTTGGGAAAGAACTGTAGAGCTGATAATGAAAGAGACATCGATTGTAGAAGGAAGTTTGGGTTTATGCCAGAAAGGAGGGCAAAGGATGCCCTGTTTGATTAAAGACAGTTAATGGGAAAATACGGCGAGAAGAAAAGAGAGCTACATTTGACATTTATAGATATTGGAAAGACGTACGACACAGTTCCTAGACAAGACCTATGAGAATGTATGAGAGAAAAATGGATTCCTGAGAAGTACAACGCTCGTGAAAGGTGTGTATGAACAAAGTAAAGACGTGTCGGATTGACCGAAAGTTTACCAGTGACGGTTAGTTTGCGTTAAGGCTCTTCACTAAGACTACCTATTTTTGTTATGGATGTACTAACAGAGAATGTTGTTTGATGCTCTTTGCGAAATATATCGTGTTAGTAGAGGAGAGCAAAGAAATATTGGAGGAGAAGTTGAAGGGTTGAAGAAGGGCAATGGGAGAGGAAGGAAGGTTAGCATATCGAAAAAGGAGTATATGTGATTGGAACTAATAAGCATAATGGGGACATAGAATTGCTTGGAGAAAAACTAGGACAAGTAGGAGAATTTAAATACCTTGGCTCCTACATAACGGAATATAGGACACTAGAGAAATTCGAGAAAGAAAGACAATCGAGAAATTTCCCTCATTATACAGGCTAGTTTGTTTACCTGGAAGCGAATGAGTAAATACACAAAAGTATGATGAAATTTAAGTCAGTATATGGAGGTATAAGTGTGGCCTGTAAAGAAGATTTAGAAAAAAATAGGAGGAAGCTAAAATAAAAATGTTACGGTGATTGTTGCGTTGGGAAAGACTAAAGGGGAAAGGGTCAGAAACGACTTAATTAGGGATAGAGCCGGGAAGATCAGTCTCAAAAAAGATTTAAGAACAAAGACTGCAATCGTTTGGTCATGTCAGATGTAGAAATAAACACGATGTGGGATGAAGGATAGAGCTGTTAGAAATTTATGGAAACAGAGGTAGAGGAAAACCGAGGAAAAGATGGACAGACTGTGTGACAGAGGACTTTAGAGAGAAAGGTTTAGGTTAAGAAGACACGATGGACAGAAATAAAAGGCGAAGAAAAGTAGGGATCAGTGATCCTAAAAAAGAAACAACCTGAGGAAGAAGAAAATCCAACCTTCGAAAGAAAACAGTACTTTGGGAAGAACATATTATTATATATTAGCAACAATAAGTAGCTAATGACTTAGCGACTCTGGCAATCACATCGACAATCTTTAAAATAATAACGCTCGCAACTGAATCTTTGGTTTAGAAAATAAATATCAAAACTCATATCAAAAGTATATATAATACCTGAAGATATTTACCTTACTATCTGCTGTGTCTAACATCTTTTCGTACATTTGTTCTATCTCCATCTTAAATTTGTTTGTTTCCCCAATTTTTTCAGTGTAACTATCTCTGACATTTGATACAATATCTTCTTTTGTTTTGAATATACTCCCAATATTTCCTTCTAGTTGTAACATATTAATACCAACTGTTTGATGAAGCTCGTACATTAAGTCATTTTTGGCAGTAGCTGTAAGCCTTCTATTACCGATACCGTTTCCTAAACTATATAGAAATTTTTCAATTTTACTTTCCATACTTAAAGAGGCTTGTCTGATATATTGTTGTAAACTTATTCTATCATTTCTAATCTTATCGTCGAACCAGGTATGATCATCCAACATTGATGTATCAAAACTTGTATCTTGATCACAATCATTGCCACAAGTATCCATAGCAAAGTTTGTGTCTGCGTCAGAGTGAGACAATTTTAATTTATTGTTTGCCGAAGAATTAAAGTTTTGACTACCTGACTGTTCCATTTCTTCAACATCATCGTTGTCTTCACAATTATTATTGCCGACAAAACAAAATGAATTACTCCTTTCTCGGCCGTTTTTTGGATTTTTCAAATTATTTTTTAGTTTGTTTTTTAACTGGCAATCTGGAAGTAGTTTTGCAACCATATTTCTGAATTTATGTTTTAATACTTGTGAAGAATCAAGATTGTTTCTTGAGCATGTAGGTAATCCTGACGAAAAGGTCTCGCTCTAAAAATTTAATATTTAAAATTAGCATAATTATTTTTAATATATTGGAAATAATCAATTACAATAGTTTACCTTTCAATGGAAATAACTAAAATATATTGATTAGAACTTACGATTGTAAGTTAAGTATAATTTCAAGTAACTTAGTAGTATGGAGATTTGTTACGTTTTTCTCAATTTATTATGCATGATTACATTGTTTACAAACTTTATATAGAACAATTAAGAACAGAAAATTGAACATTGAAAGTAACAACAGAATATTGAGCAATTAATAATTTTGAAAATTAAACAAATTCATCACATTCGTCTTCTTTATAAGTAACACCATTTAAATAGTTGGTGTTTCATTAACCCTCTAACAGGCAAGACCGTCTTAAGACGGTCTTTGCATTTTAGCTTATAAAACTTACACAGAATGTTTTTGGCTGCCACAGTACGTTCTTATCGTTAGTCAAGTGCTAATATCCTATAAATTGACTGTGAAAATTATTTCTTCATAAACATTATTTTTAGAACATTAAAAAACACGTTTACATCAAAGTAATCAACTTGAAAATTTTATGGTAAGTATATTATATTTCCTGTTTCAGTAATATAATATGCTTTTAGAATAAACTATTGTGAAAATAGGCTTTATAAACAAAAATACCACCGTATAAAAAATGTCCCCTTTAGTATAAATTTTTTTTATCTTTTTGTGCGTAGGAACACGCTTATTTTCTTGTTGTTCTGTTATTTTTCTTTTCTATGATAGATGCATCGTTTAAATCGTAACCTAAAAACAAAATCAATTTGGAAGAATTGTCTGATGAACAATTATTCGAATTTATTGATTCCATACAAACCGAGGATAGCATTTATAGTAGTGACGATAGTATTGTGGATCCCGATTATGTTGATGATAGTATTGAGCCTGGGAAGCCTTACAGCCTATCCGAGGTATCAGAGGCTAAATCACAACTTATTGACGAGGCATTCAAGAAATGCTTTAATCTGAGACAACTGATGCATTTGTAAGTGATTTAAATTTGTCACCGGATATTAGCAAAGTTGATCAACCATCAGCTTTTTCAACATTAGTTTTGGATGATGTATCCGACCGAAACATTTGAAAGTACAAGAACCATCTACATATACTTCTACAAATGCATGTTTTAAACCAACCAAAAGAGCTCTATCTCCATTGCCAACTCTTGAAGGTACTGGGCCATTAATTCAACCTAATCATGGTGGCTTTACTGGAGAAGGTAAGATTCTAGCATTTCAAATCACATTGTATGTATTACAACACCGAAGAATAGTTTCAATGTATTTCTATTACTTATCGTACAAGTTAAAACACCGAAATATTATTCCAACCTTTTTTTCGTCGCTGAAATTAATAATAAACACATTTTATAAAGTTTGTTTATGTATCACAGATCTGTATTTCTTCAGTATTTCTTTGATAGAGAGCCGCTTTAAGATTATTTTTAAAAGATAGTCACTCACTCTCAGTGAGGCCTCTGTCAAAGGCAGTTGGTTTCAGTGTTAGTCCGAATTTTTCTTCTAATTCGTAATGATTTTATATTCGCAATGTGCAGTATAGTAGCAGTGTAGAGTTTAAGTGCAGTTAATAAAGGTGAGTTTGAGATTTTATAGAGAGAAGACGCGGCGTGGGTAGTCTGAACTAGCCGGCAAATTTGTTTGTGAAAAAAGTGAATTATACTCGAATGTAATGTGTCAATTTAAATAAGAGTAATCACTGTTTTATTTCGTGCCGTCTCTCACCTAAGGGATTTGAAGAACGGCGTTTCAAAAAAATTTAAAAATTATCCACATGGTTCCAAACAAAGGCTTGAGTGTTCTAAAAGCCGAGTTTTGAAGATTGCGTCCCAGTGCCCAGCTTCCACACTCATTTAGTTTGTCCCAGGTCATTCCAGACTAGTTTTGCACTGGATTTTTTTTTTGTTTTCAGTGAATTTGAGTCCAGTTTCAACCCCAGAACTTTTAAAGAAAAAAAATATCATTAAGCGAAATTCAGATATTTTTTTTTGTTTTGTGTTTTGTGTTTTAAAAAAAGGTTAACCTCTATGCATAGTTCCATTTAAAAAGATATTTGTCATTTGTAATAATCTATTTCCGCTACAAATTGTCGACCATTAAAAATTGTAAGTTCTTCTAGTCTCTCCAACTTCTAGAGTTTGTAAACCGATAGTAACATTGTAAGTTTGTTTTTGTTATTTTGTATTTTATTAATATTATTTATATTTGTAACTTTTTATACTAAGATAACAATAAATATTTAATTTGTTTCCCTAAACCAATTTGTTTATTTACTTTTAAAAAGTTTCTAACCCCTTTTTATATTTTTTAGGAAAGAAAAGCCTTTCTTCCACCGAGCAGGAGGCGTCCTTACTTTAAATAGCTTAAAATCTCTCTTGTGTTGTGTTTGTCCAGGAGACCCATGTAAGTACCCCTTTTGATTCATTTTTGTAGTTACCTCATTCCAGTCCCCTTGTCATTTACTTATCTACGACCCAGCTCTCCAAAAAAAACCCTGAGTAGCCATTCGCAAACGTTCTAGTTTGTTTTGCTTACCCTATTCCCACCCCAGTGATTTCTGTCTCTAATTTTTAACCCCATATAATGATCCCAATGTGGTAGGCAAAATAATCCTAACAAGATTATATAGAGAGCCGCTTTAAGATTATTTTTAAAAGATAGTCACTCACTCTCAGTGAGGCCTCTGTCAAAGGCAGTTGGTTTCAGTGTTAGTCCGAATTTTTCTTCTAATTCGTAATGATTTTATATTCGCAATGAGCAGTATAGTAGCAGTGTAGAGTTTAAGTGCAATTAATAAAGGTGAGTTTGAGATTTTATAGAGAGAAGACGCGGCGTGGGTAGTCTGAACTAGCCGGCAAATTTGTTTGTGAAAAAAGTGAATTATACTCGAATGTAATGTGTCAATTTAAATAAGACTAATCACTGTTTTATTTCGTGCCGTCTCTCACCTAAGGGATTTGAAGAACGGCGTTTCAAAAAAATTTAAAAATTATCCACATGGTTCCAAATAAAGGCTTGAGTGTTCTAAAAGCCGAGTTTTGAAGATTGCGTCCCAGTGCCCAGCTTCCACACTCATTTTGTTTGTCCCAGGTCATTCCAGACTAGTTTTGCACTGCATTTGTTTGTTTTCAGTGAATTTGAGTCCAGTTTCAACCCCAGAACTTTTAAAGAAAAAAAATATCATTAAGCGAAATTCAGATATTTTTTTTTGTTTTGTGTTTTGTGTTTTAAAAAAAGGTTAACCTCTATGCATAGTTCCATTTAAAAAGATATTTGTCATTTGTAATAATCTATTTCCGCTACAAATTGTCGACCATTAAAAATTGTAAGTTCTTCTAGTCTCTCCAACTTCTAGAGTTTGTAAACCGATAGTAACATTGTAAGTTTGTTTTTGTTATTTTGTATTTTATTAATATTATTTATATTTGTAACTTTTTATACTAAGATAACAATAAATATTTAATTTGTTTCCCTAAACCAATTTGTTTATTTACTTTTAAAAAGTTTCTAACCCCTTTTTATATTTTTTAGGAAAGAAAAGCCTTTCTTCCACCGAGCAGGAGGCGTCCTTACTTTAAATAGCTTAAAATCTCTCTTGTGTTGTGTTTGTCCAGGAGACCCATGTAAGTACCCCTTTTGATTCATTTTTGTAGTTACCTCATTCCAGTCCCCTTGTCATTTACTTATCTACGACCCAGCTCTCCAAAAAAAACCCTGAGTAGCCATTCGCAAACGTTCTAGTTTGTTTTGCTTACCCTATTCCCACCCCAGTGATTTCTGTCTCTAATTTTCAACCCCCTATAATGATCCCAATGTGGTAGGAAAAATAATCGTAACAAGATTATATAGAAAACATATTTATACGTTAGGTATATTGTCTTTTTTATTACATCTTTGAATACAATATCAAAAAACTCGAAAGGGCTTTCCAAATTGACGTGGTATAATCGCTCAATGCGTTTACATGTATATAAGGTAGCTTTTCGTGGTGATTCATTACTTCTTAGGACAGTCAAATAGCTTCAAGCACTGATGCAATTATTAAATTTTTTTTTTAACGACGATATCGTTAAACTGATTGCTGAAGAGACAAACCGTTGTGCTTTGGGAAAAATAATAAATTCAACATTCAGCACAACTGCAGACAAAATAAAATATTACATCGGTATAACGCCATACATGTCTATATATCGCTATCCCAACATAGATAGTTATTGGGGAAACAATACTTTTGTAAAAATTTAAAACTGTATAACATCGAAACGAGTTATTGCCATCAAGAATTATTTATCCTTTCAAGATTAATTACAACGAAAGAAGAAAGGTGAACCAGGATATGATTCATTATTTTGGATTCGCACGCTATAAGCCGCACAAATAAGCCTCACAAATGGGGTGTGAAGTTGTTCGTTTTTTCTATGTGATTCATATGATTTTGCCTATTGTTTCGAAATTTACAATGATGCCGGAGATAATGTAGTCTTGCCTGGTACACCAGACCTAGGAGCAACATTAAATATTGTGATTCGTTTATCACAAACGATTCCTAATTTCGTGCATCACATCTTGTATTTTGACAACTTCTATACGTCGCTTCCTCTTTTGGTATATTTACGTGCAAGAGGATTTTATAGTTTAGGCACAGTAAAAGGTAATAAAAGTTTCCGTAGTTTCTATTATTCAAAATGATATATGTTTTAATTTTTTATTTGTAGCTAATCGTATATCAGCGTGTAAACTGCCGACTGATAGTGAAGTAAGTAAAAAAAGTTTAGGGTTTTGCATAGAATACATGACCTCAAGTTATGGGATCGACGTAAGTACTATATAATGAAAGGATAATAAATGGGTCTGACATTGACATATATTGGCATTGAACCTTTTATAAGAACCACTCCAAATCAACAAAAAGCAAAAGTACCTAGGTATGCCAGAAAGCAAAAAAACACATCGAAGTTGATTGTCCATAAATCATACGTGAATATAATGCTCATATGGGTGGAGTCAATTTGGTGGATGGCCTTATAGCTCGTTATTACATTCGAGATAAAAGTAGAAATATTATGATTCGGATATTTTATCATTTTGTCGACATGGCCGCCACAAACGCATTCATACTATATAAACGTATATGTGTCGAAAAGGCAAATAATTCCAGTGATTGTTGCTAAGAGGAGAGGCTTCTATCTCTTCCAGGATTCCATGAAGAAAAAGCATCTAGCCTTGTTTCTTTCAAATTTTTTTTGAAAATCAATTCGAGATGGCGAACCTGGTTCTTCTAGTAAAACTAGTTCATCTGTTGTTAGAAATAGAGCGGTTGATTAAGTTGCTGATGTACATCTTGATGGTGGAAACCATTTTCCAGTTTAGGTAAATAGAAAAGGCAAGAAGAGATGTAAGCTGTACTAAAAATATGATACGCAGCTTGTCTGTTTCAAATATGACCTCGACTTATGCGATACAGTCGATAAAAATTGTTTTTGGCATAACCACCATCAAAAATAACATATTCTATACTCATTTCTCTCAATAAAACTTGTTTTATAATACACATCTACTACAGTTGTTTTTTACTCATAATCCGACAAGACCGTCTGTAGATGGTCTTTACTATTTCTCACCTAGCACTCATTCTAGAAAATATTTTTAGCAGAGAATTTAAAAATAAGTCACTTTTGCCTATATTAACTAGATAAAAGAATTTATGATCGTGCCTGTTAAAGTATTAAAAGCCATGGAAATAAAGAAGAGTTCATTGTAACGACTACAAAAGATCTTTACATTTTTTCTTATTGATTTAACGTATATTATCCCCTATAGGAGCAATTTTTTTGGGGTATGTACTATCTCTGGTTCTTGTGTTATAACCAGTTTACTCAAAATTGTAATTAAAACATGGTTTTTAGTAAACCGTTTTAAAATTATCAGGTCGTACTTAAAGAAAAAAAGTATCTTAAATCATAACTGTATCACCGGCGCTACTATTTTTCGTTTAATCACATCTTCATTCTTAAATTAAGACCTTATATACTTTTATCACATCAGCGATGTATATTTTCTTGGTATCTTGGTATCCTTATTTGTTCAATTAGTGAATTAACTGGACATCATCCACTTCCATGTAAGTACGGTCCATTAACAAATATTTGTGAAGGGTTAGTCCAGTCGTCCGAGATTCGACCTCTAAAAATCATACAAACAAGTTGAATTTTACCGAGAATATTACTTTTGGGACCACAAAAAAGATGCAAAAAAGTTTACCACTTTTATTCCAAGAATTCCTCCTCAAACCCCCTCGGAAAGGGGTAGGGGGGGCAAAACGAAAAAAATCGATTTACCAATAGTCTATACGCCGTAAAAAAAATGTAGCTGAAATAGTTTAGAACGAAAATGTTTACCCTACGCACTTTTTGCGTAGAATAAATTCTTCTATCAGAAACAACGCTTAAAGCGACCGGTGGTTTTTTAAATAAAATTTATATCAATTAGACGGTAAAAATTCGATATCCTTTAATAGAATTTTTCTATCGATAAAAATCAGAAGGCGTTTTAAAGATGAAAAGCGTTGCTTTCTTATAAAATTTTTGTATATTGCTGCAAATGGAGTCAGTTTCTATAAACCTGTTAAATAAATAAACGTTTAGCGATTTTTATCATTTTTCATAATTCTGATGAGATCAATAAAATTTACTACTTCCATTGACCGTTCACTCTGCAATTTTCGTTATTAGAGCCAGTCTTCAAAACATATAGCCTACAATTTCGGTTTTGAATTTTGATAATAAATATATCCAAAAAACGCTGAATTTAAATATTCACATCACAAAATATTGCACGTCACGGAAAATACTTCCACGAAAATGGTATTAGGTAGAATTTGTAGCTGAATTTGTGTCTTTTTAAAAAATGTACTTTTGTAATCGACAAAAGCAGTTTTGAACAATTTAGTTCGTTTGTAACGTAAAACAATGATACATTAAAAACCTAAAAGAATTCAAAATGTGGTGTTATCGGTGTTTTCAGAAAATATCTTGGATGGATTACAAAACTAAGTTCTCGAACAACAAAAGAAGAATGCGAAATTTTTAATTCCATAAAAATTAGGACGTTGGAATACGTGAGGCACATCATGAGAGATGAAAAATACGAACTATTAAGGAATATAATCCAGCGCAAAATCAAAGACAGAAGAAACGTAGGAAGACGTAAAATCTCATGGCTACGTAATCTCCGTGAATGGTTTGGATGCAATCCAATTGAACTATTCAGGAGCGTAATCAACAAAATTATAATTGCCGGAATAATTTCCAATCTCTAAAAGTTTTAAGAGTTAACAAAAACCTGGCCAGAATTCGAAATAAAAATGGAAAATGATTTGTGGTAAATAATGTTGTATCGAACTATAAGAGGTTTAAAAAGTGAACGTACAAAAATGGACAAAATCATTGTTCAGTAAATTCTTTTATTACCAAAAAAGTGTGCTCCAATGTAAGGAATGCAAGGTAATAGCATTGATTAAAAACTACTATACATACATGTGTAGTTTTTAATTGATGGTAATAGCTAATTAATAAGACTTTAAGCTAACAATATTAGTTAGTGTTTAGAGTTATGTAATTCCTAAAAAAATTCAATTGTTAAAAAATATACAATGGTTAACCTTTTTGCTCACCGCCTCCACAAATGTATAATGTATACATACGTAGTTTTCCACGTTGGAGAACCTCTAAATATTCCATATTTATATACTAGTCCCCATCTGTTGGCAAGTAGAAGGAACGATCGGAAAAGTTTTAGCAAGATTCTGGCCACTATACGGATATCTATACCGCGCAAAGAATAGTAATTTAATTTTACACTACGTGACTCACCCACACTTTGTAAAATTTACTAAATATTTGAAAAGGTTCATTTTTGTAGAATATGCAGTCGCAAGTGGAATAAATTGATTTTTGGCTTTTTATTCTTACTGAAAAGTGACGTCCTCTTGTGGAGTAAACGAATTCTTTTATAAACTTGTTAAAATAGACATATTTGTAATATTTCAGTATCCAACATGGACTTATAAAACGACCTTTGACCCATGAGCAACTGCTTAATATAATAGAAAATCTTTCAGATATTAAATGTGTGTTAGACGACGATCATGACATTGACACTTTGGAGCAGCAATTTGAAGATTTGGAAGGCAAAAATATTTATTTTGAAGTAATATAAACAACTAATAATTATGTTTATTTTTAGTAGAAACTGAAGGCAAAGACAAATAGGATATGGTGGTCCAAATAAACCAAACACTGAAGTTAAACCTCTCGCTGTAGAAGTGGAGCCTGTGAACCCTGTGGTCGCTTCAGGACCAAGCACTTCTCGGTCATGTTCTTAAGGTGAGATCAGGGTTCATGATTACCTCATAAATAATCATATCACGCCTAAGGATGATCTCAAATGGCGTACTTACCAAAGTAAGATATTTCACTCCACCCATTCAGTGGTTTGTAGAAGATGTAACGCCAGTTGTAGAATTGGAGAGCCCTTCTCCAATTCTTCTGCAAGTACTTTATAAGAGATTGATTTGCACATATGGCAGAGTTTACAAACCTGTATGCTGTACAGAATGAAATATTTTCCCCAACGACTCTAGACGAATTGCAAATTTTCGTTGGTATACATATGCTATAAAAAATTTACATTATCCCAGAATCCAATTTTATTGGGGCATTGAAATGCATTTGATTGGAATATCTTTAAATAGATTTTACTCCTTGTGACAAATTTTACATTTTGTGGATACAATTGAGGACGTTGAGCATCAGGTCAGGTTTTGGAAAGTTTGCCCTTTGTACGAAATAATGCGTACCTGTTTGTTGTCCCTTCCATTGAAGACAAATTTGTCAATTAATGAACAAATAGTATCGTTCAAAGGATCACTCAATGTAAAGCAATATATAAAAACAAACTAAATCCATGGAGTATAAAAATATTTTGCAATCTGCGGTGCAAGTGAGCAGATGTTTGATCTTATAGTTTATCAGGGAGTTAACACAGAACACAAGTGACAGTTTTTGGACAAGGCCTGACTGTCATTTTGAAGATGTTTGATCGCATTACGGAGGATAATTGCAAAGTCTATTTTGAATATTTTTTAGTTATTGGTTGTTGCCAATTCTGCTCCAAAAAGTATCTTTGCCGTTTATACTGCACGGCAGAATGGATTCAGTAGCCCTAGCTTCTCTGCTAATAAAATAATAAAAAACCAGGGGCGTGGTACTGCAGCAGAAATAATCAGCAACGATGGGGAGGTAATCATAACAAAAAGGTTTGATAACAAACCTGTAATAATGGCATCAAATAATATAGGAATTGGGACGATCGACAAGTGTAAACGATGGGGCAAAACAAACCTATATAGAAATAGGTCACAGGTAATAAAGTATTATAATTTTTCAATGGGAGCTGTTGATAAACTGAATTTGCTACAAGATTGTACAGAACGTTTAGTAGGTCAAGCAAATGGGAGTTGCGAATGATATAGGATTAGCTTGTACGAATGCCTAGCTACAATATAGAAGGTAAGCAACAAATTTGCAAATACCAAAGAAAAGAATCTTAGATTTGGTGCACTTTCGTGCAGAAATTGCTGAAGTTCTTTTAGCTATAAAAAAAAACAGTCAATAAAAAAAAAGAGGACGACCGCTTTCGATAATGCCTGAACCAAAAACACCTAAAAGAAAAAACATTGATGTATGACCATTGAAAGAAGTAAGATTGCAGAATGTAGGACATTTACCTATTGTTGATAAATCGGAAAATGCTTCATTTTACAATAAACCCAGATGCAAGGGAAAATCTTGCATATCTTACCTCAAATGTAAAGTTCATTCATTTGTTTAATATTATTTTATGGAGTACCACAGAATAACAATTATTTTGTGGAGTATCACAGTACATAAATTATGTATAATGTGTCTTCTTCTTCTTGCGCCACTCCTATCGGAGATTGGAAATCATCAAGGCTATCCTGACCTTGTTTACAGCTGACCTAAAGAGTTCATTAGTGGTACAGCCAAACCACTCTCTCAAATTACGCAGCCATGACATTCTTCTACGGCCTGGATTCCGTTTGCCTTCTATTTTTCCTTGCATTATATTTTGAAGTAATGCGTATTTATGTCCTCTCATTACGTGACCCAAATATTCGAGTTTTCTTCGTTTGATCGTTGACAAAATTTCTGGGTCTTTTCCTATCCTTCGCATTACTTCAAAATTTGTAACTCTTTCCACCCAACTTATCTTCAGCATTCGACGGTAGCACCACATCTCGAAACTTTCAATATTTTTTATATTGTTCTGCTTGAGAGTCCAGGCCTCTACACCGTATAATAGCGTGTTAAATACGTAGCCCTTAGCATTCTTAATCGGAGAGGGATGCTTATATCTCTCTTGCAGAAGAATTTCCTCATCTTTATGAAAGTGGTCCTCATCTTTATAATGTGTCATTGAATAAATATTATCATTGTGCTCAGTATTTATTTTTTCTCTAACCCAGTCTTTTTACACTGTTATCTCACAGTGTCCGGATGTGTGGACATGCTATTTTTCAAAAAAGAATTTGAAATTTGAAAGTTTTATTACAATAAATATTATGACGCATAAAACTGTAAACATATTATTTCTAATTCTATTCTATTCTAGTAATTTCGCCGCTCAGCTGAAAAAAACCTGTTTGCCAACCTGACTTTTCGAGAGGGTCGCCGTCCGAATTCGAAGGGATTCTCGATTAACTGTATTTTATATTTAAGGAGGGAATTTTGTTGAAAACAGTTAGTTCTAGTTCTAGTTTTGAATATCGAATTTAAATTGTAAGCCGAAAATAAATATAAATAAATATTGTGAAATAAATTAGTGAATATCGTAATAAAGACTTTAATAAACTTGTAAGTGTTATAAATGAATACCCTTTGATAATAAATAAAGCCAATAAATTAGATTAATAAAAATACTACAGTTTGTTCCAACTCCATAAATCCTTAATAAATTCAAATAGCCAATATTTAAAATTTAAAATTTTCAGGCCGAGTTTAAAAAATCATTAGCGAAAGAGTTAATAATTAGAGTCAAGAAATATAGAAAATATTCAATACTTTCCAATATTTAAATGGAAACTTAAAATTTTATAAAATGAGCATGAATGAAAGCCTTGTAAAAAGATTATTTTACAAAACAATCCTTTTGATTCCATGAAGCCTTTTGTCTCATAAAAGGATTTATGGAATAAAGTACCACGTGCATAGTAGCAAATAATAATTGTGTTAGTTAATTAAATGTTATATATAAATGTTATATTTATTATATGTTATATAATTGTTATAGGTAAATATATTAACAATGTTATCGTAGTTAAAACAAATGTGATTTAAACACCGAAAGTTAAGAATACTTTAGCATTGCCATTTAGTGGGATTATTTTCATTATGGATAGTAGAGTTGAGATTGCATCGGCATAAAAAGTGCGAAGAATATTCTTCTTCTTTTGGTGCCTATTTGTTTCGAATATTAGAGATCATTCTGACTATAATTATTTTATTAACTGATGCTTTTAATAGATAAGTTGTTGTTGTGGAGAACCATTTCCTCAGGTTTTTTAACATTGATATTCTTCTTCTCCCTATTAATTGATTTCCGAATACTTTGCCTTGAAGAATTATTTTCAGTTTAGTTATATTCAGTTATATTCAGTTATATTTAGTTATATTCAGTTATATTCAGTTATATTTAGTTATATTCAGTTATATTCAGATATATTCAGTTATATTCAGTTATATTCAGTTATATTCAGTTATATTCAGTTATATTCAGTTATATTCAGTTATATTCAGTTATATTCAGTTATATTCAGTTATATTCAGTTATATTCAGTTATATTCAGTTATATTCAGTTATATTCAGTTATTTTCAGTAATCTGTATTTAGTGCCCTTTCTCATTATGTGTCCGAGATATTCTAACTTTCTCCTTCTAATCGTATACATCACTTCTCTTTCTTTTCCCGTTCTTCGTAGTACAGTCTCGTTGGTTATCTTGTCCGTCCGTGATATCCTTAGGATTTTCCTGTATAGTCACATCTCGAAGGTTTCAAGTTTTTTCTCCATCGCTTCAGTGTGTGTCCAGGATTCAACTTCGTAGTATAATATCGAGAAGATATATTATCGTAGGAGCCTTACTTTTATCTCCAGATTAACTCCAGATTAAGGTTGTGGCTTTTAAAGAGTTTGGCCATGTTGTTGAATGCACCCGTAGCCTTCACTACTATTCTACATTTTACTTCTTGTGAGTGATCCCATTGTTCGTTTACTATTGTTTCCAGATAGGTAAACTGTTTTACTCGGTCCATTGGTGTATTCTTGATAAGCAGTTGGACGTCTCTTTTGGATTTTATTTTGGCTGATGACCATAAATTTATTCTTCGTTCATAAATTGTTGAGAGCACGAACTGTGCCTCAAACTCATAAAACGGTGGTAAACCATAGGTGTTCCTGAGGTGTTTATTCATTAAATAATAATATAATATTTTTTAATACTGTTATATATATATATATATATATATATATATATATATAATATTAATAATATTTTAGTACTAATATATTTAGCAAAAAAACAATTAAAACTTTCACGGATAATGTTATGTAATTATATTATATTAATAAAAATAAGAATTTAACTATTAACAATTTTGTAAATAAGAATACCTTATCTCTTTGGATATTTCAATACTAATCTTCGCGTTTAATCACTTAACTAGAAAACCTGGAATTCATATCCAAAGGTACTATTCGTTGCAAGATAATTAGGATGGAATTCTCCAGATTTTTAATAATATAATAGGTATGCTTTGGCCACGTGCCTCGTTTGTTCAGCTTATATTCGAAACTTAACTTAAAAGGGTGAAGTCATTACGAACGAAAACAATTTTTTTTGTTTAGTACGTTTTTGATCGCATGTAATTTTAAGCTCGTCGGTGTGTCCGCGTCTACGGCAGTAATTAGCGTCTCGAATATTTCTTTTGCGAATTATATGCAGTGCGTTAGTGATTTTTTATTCCATATACCTACGAACATATACGTACCTTTCGCTCGTGCTCGTTTTGTTATATTGTTTGTGATGGCTTCATCATTAACATCATCAAGTTTTACACCGGTACTGTTGCGTACAGTCAGTAAGTCTGTCTACTCACCAAGAGAGAAGACTATTGTCCTGAATGTTCACGATGCTCTGATTTCTCAGAATCCCACAAACACTGTTCGCAACATAGTCGAAAGTTGTGCCAACATGACTGGCGTAGGAGAGTCAACTATATATAGGTTCCTATTAGAAAGAAAAAAACACGGTATAGCTAACCCAAACACAAACGAACACTTAAAGAGAGGGAAAAAGCCTATTGAAATTGACGAATTTGCCAAAAATGGTATTCGAAGGAAAATTCATGGATTTTTTTTCAAAAAAGAAATACCAAACCTAAACAAAATTTTACAAGAAGTTAGAGACGACCCGGATTTGCCTCATATCGGACGAACTAAATTGTGGCAAGTTTTAAAAGCATTAAATTTCCGGTGGGAGAAATCAGACCGAAAATCACTTTTGATTGACCGGGAGGAGATAATACGTTGGAGAAAAAATTATCTAAGATCCATACGAAAATTCCGGGCTGAAGAAAGGCCCATCTTCTACCAGGATGAAATGTGGGTAAACTCAGGTCATACTCTAAAAAAAATTTGATCAGATAAAAATATAATAAGCTCCAGGCGCAAGCCTTTATGGAAGGTTGGTCTACTGGTATCTCCCCACCTTCTGGTAAAGGCAGTAGATTAATAATTTCTCACATTGGCAGTGAAGAAGGATTTGTTAAGCATGGTTTGTTGGAATTTCAGTCCAAAAGCACAAAAGACTATCACGAGGAGATGACAGCTGATGTTTTCGAAGAGTATTTAGACCAGATGATTGAACACATACCACCAAATTCAATTATAGTATTAGATAATGCACCTTTTCATTCACGACTAGTAGAAAGACTTCCAATGACTGCGTTGAAGAAACAGGATATACTTGACTGGCTGCGGAATAAGTATCTGCCTTACGAAGATGGAATGGTAAAAGCAGAACTCCTAAAAATTGCCCGGCAACACAAATCAAAATTCAAGGAATACGTAGTTGACAAAAGTGCGGAAAGGCGAAACATTACAGTCCTTAGACTTCCTACCACTGCGAAATAAATCCAATTGAACTCATTTGGGCACAAATGAAAAGTTATGTAGCTAGAAAAAATACGTTATATAAAATACAAGCTCTACGTGAATTGTTATACGGGTCTTTACAACATATTACAGAACAAAACTGGAAAGATGCAGTAAGGCATGTAATAGAAGAAGAACAAAAAATGTGGGATCTTTATAACATAATTGATGCGACCGTAGAGACATAACCGCTAATTATTAATCCTCAAGATGACTCGGATTCCGAAGTTGATCCTATTTATTTTGAATTTGAATAGTTTTCTAATCGTAATTATATAAGGTAAGTAATAATAGTTGTAATCGTAAGGTATTAAAGGGGAAAGGAGCAAAATGTCGCCTGTCAAAATGTTCAATGTGTTTTAAACGTATCCATTTTTTTTTCAAATCCTGAGAAAACTAAACAGCATTTTTGAAAAATTTAAAGGCAGAATGAAATATTTTTTAGAATAAATAAAAAGTTTCTTTTGCATGCAATATTTTCAATTAAAAATTATACTATATTTTCTCTTTTATTTTCACCCCTGTTACATAACATATTAAAATAAACATTGTAGAAGTTTTCAGGCACTTTCTGCCCTGAGTAATAATGTTATCTTTCATTCTTCGGTTAAAACTTTTCAAAAATATTTATTAGTTTTCTCCGGATTCGAAAATAATGGATACATTTAAAACACATTGGAAATTTTGCCAGGCGACATTTGGCGCCTTTTTCCTCAATTAAATAAATGTATCTTTTACAAATGGCAAGAAACTTTTTATTTTTGAATAAAATAAGTTTTATTAAAAAATACAATTTACATAAGTATAATTTAAAAAAATATATTTATTTAGTTCAAATAAATGTTTCAATCATATACTCTACGACACTGGTCGTTCATCTCTAACCATTCAAAATACTCCCGTAATAGGATTAAAAGGTATTGTATTCCTTCAGATATAAGGTGGGTTAGTCGAAAACGTCTTAAACCGTCAGTTTTATTTTGGTTTTTACTATTATATCGTATTGCCTATCCTCTCTGTATTTCAATTTTCTAATTATAATTGGTTTCAAATGAGTGTAGAGTAATAAATCATGAAGTGTCATAAAATTTGCCTGAATTTCGGTGTCGTCATGGGCGTAGGCAAATGGACGGATGTCAACTTCGTCGTCAAAAATTGATGTACCTCAAAATATCATATTTTGGATATTTTGTGATAACCAATTTTATTTAATTTTTCGATTAACTTATTCTTCAAACTCGTATTCCATTATATGGTCATTAAAGCTAATTACATTTTTATTTATAAAAACAAATTCACTTCCTTACTGAACGAATAAAAGCATTAGAAGAAACTGATAAGGGTATGACGCACCTCCTAATATTACTAAGAACTAAAATAAATCAACATGAAGACTAATAACGCGTAATGAGGTTTTACTTACACTTTCATTATAATCCCTCTTTTATTTTATTATTATCATTCGACATTCGACATTCGAGTTAGTAATTGTTACTACACCAATTAAACGTACAGTAATATTGTGATATAGAAATAGTGAAAAAGTTATAAAATGGCGACATTTACTCCAAAGAAAAGAGGTGTAAAAAATTCTCCGCTATCTGTTAGTGAAAAAGTTATAATTTTAAATGTATATGATTGCATAAAACACGATCACCCTAGTTTGTCTGTGCAAGAAAGTGTTGAGCGATGTGCCCGAATGACTGGAATTGGACAGTCCACGATTTTTAAATTATTGCGAGAAAGAAAGATATCAGGCCAGTTAAGTCCATGCAAGAGAAAATCAGGAAGACCAATAAAAATCTTAGGTGAAGACACCAAACGTGACATTCGAAGAAAAGTTCATTCGTTTTATTTTAAAAAGGAAATACCCACCCTTGACAAAATACTAATGGAGATAAGCCAAGATAACGATATTCCTTTGATATCCAGAAAACTTTTATGGAAAACTTTAAAAAGTATGAATTTTTCCTGGGAAAAGCACAATCGAAAGACACTATTACTGGAAAGTGATGAAATCATTTGCTGGAGACGAAAATATTTGAGAACTATAAAACAGTACCGCAGAGAGCACAAGAAAATTTTTTATCTTGATGAGACGTGGATAAACGAAGGTTATATAGTCCAAAAAATGTGGCAAGATAAAAATGTAACAAGTGCTCGCCAAGCTTTCATAGAAGGCCTTTCGACGGGTATTAAAGTGCCTTCGGGAAAAGGGAAGAGGCTTATAATTGCTCACATTGGAAGCGAAGAAGGATTTTTAAAAGAAGGTTTGTTAAGCTTTGAGTCGTGTCGGACGGGAGATTATCATGAGGACATGAATTCGGATGTCTTCGAAGACTACTTCGGGGAAATGTTAAAATTTCTTCCAGCTGATTCGGTCGTGGTTATGGATAATGCAAGCTACCATTCAAGGCGCATAGAGAAGGTACCAACTTCAGCTTGGAGAAAGCAAGAAATTATTAACTGGCTGTCAAATAAAGGTATTCAGTTTGAGACGAATTCAATAAAGAAGGAACTACTAGCCGTAGTAAAACAACATAAATCCCGCTTCATAAAATATGCCGTAGAAGATGTAGCAGAAAAGTATAAAGTAACTGTGCTACGCCTACCGCCATATCATTGCGAATTAAATCCCATAGAACTTATATGGGCACAAGTTAAAGGATATGTTGCAAGGCACAATACCACATTTAAAATGAAAGATGTCAAGGTATTGTTTTATCAAGCCATTATGGAAATCACATCAGAAAACTGGCAAAAAGCAATCCAGCATGTTTTAAAAGAGGAAAATAAAATGTGGGAACTGGACAACTTGGTCGATCAGGTGGTTGACCCTATAATTATAACACCAGGGGATGATGACAGTTCTTCGGATGAAGACTATAGTGATGTAGAATTGTAATAACGTATCCAGTAAAGTTTTTGTAGTTTTTGTGAATAAATTGATTTAAACTCCCCACAAGTGTTTCAATATGTAAAGTTCATTCGTGTGTGTTTGTGAGTATTTCCTGATTTCGGTTCGTATATATTTTATTGTTACATTTTATATTTTTTTAATAACACTGTTCTGCTGTATTACATTTTTATTTCCTTTAATATGATTTTTAAGAATGCATATTCTTTTGTCAATTAACCCACTAGCGCGCCTCTGGCTCAGTGTTTATCTGTCGATAACAATGGACTAATCCCTTAAAACAGGGTGATACCTACCTGCTCTTTATGAAACGACAGAATTTTGCAATGCGGACGGAATTTATTGACGGATTATTGACGGATTACCCTGTAGCGCTTTTGAATACTTCATGAGATTTTATTACTCTACACTCATTAGAAATAGATTATAATAGATATAGATTATAGGGTTAAACTTGTAGTGAGCTATCAACAAATTGTGAACCGACTGTAATTTTTGATATCTTTACTTGCAATTTAAATCTTTCAGTTACTTCATTTACTTTGTTTATTAGTTGCTGTATACTGTTTAAACTATCTGCAATAATAACGGTGTCAGCTGCATAGCGGATGTTGTTTAGGCGTTCTCCATTTAAAAGGATTCCATGTTCGCAATTTTCCAAGGCTTCACTAAATATTTCCTCTGAATATAGTTGAATAATATAGGTGAAAGTATACATCCTTGTCTAACGCTTCGCAGAATATGGATTGTTTCCGTCTTTTCGTCTCCAAGATTTGTTCTTATTGTGGCCGATTGGTTCCAGTATAAATTTTGTATTATACGCCATTCTTTATCATCTATTTGGGCGTTTGTTAGAACATCCATCATTTTTTGGTGTTGAACTGTGTCAAATGCTTTTTGTTAGTTCTCAAAGCAGGTATAGATATCGCAGATCATATCTCTGCATCTTTGGAATAATATCTGTAGACTAAACAGTGCATCTCTCGTACCTACGCCTTTCATAAATCCAAATTGTGTGTCTTGTATTCTCTCTTCGCATAGCTTGTATATTAGTGAATGGCTGATTAGACTTATTAGTCTATATTCTCCGCACTTTTTCGCTCCTTGTTTCTTTGGTAATGTGATAAATTCTGAAAGTAGCCAATCTTCTGGAACATTGCCTGTGTCATAAATATTATTGAAGATTTCAGATTTTAAATATTATTAAAGATTCATCATTAAGAAGTTTAAGAAATTCAGACTGTACTCTGTCTGGTCCCGGAGCTCTTCCTTCTTTTAGTTATATTATGGCTGCTTTTATTTCTGCCATTAGTACAGGTAGTCCTGTTTTCGTAGGTATTGGGGATTGGTTCTCCCTCTCATCAAAAAATAAATTTCGTATGTAATTTTTCCATGTATTATCAATACTCTCTTTGTCCACGATTACCTCTTCGTTGTCATTAACAAATGTACTTACTCTTCTGTTATTACATTTACTTGTAATTTCTCTTACCTTTTTATGCACGTTGAAGTCGTCATATTTACTGTGTAGAATTTTGATCTCTTGGCATTTTTTCTTCAGTTCTTTCTGTTTGGCTTCTCTGATATTTCTTGTAAATCTCGTTGTAATGTTTTATACATAGAGTTATTATTTTTGTTTTTCCTTCTTTCTTTCATCAGCTGCAGAATCTCTGTCGTCATCCATGTCTTATTCTTACCTTCTTCGTTCTTCATAAAATTGTTTTTATTGTCGTCTATCGTTTTATTAAGGGATTCTATCTCATCTTCTGTGCTTTCCTTTTATCGATTTCTTTGAATTTTCTATGTATTGTTTTGCTGATTATTTTTTTTACTTCACTACATTTCAGTTTTCTCATGTCATATTTTTTATAGTTTTTGCGCGCGTTTTCTTCAACTTGGTTCTATACACGCCCACTAAAGGATTGTGGTCAGATTAAATATCAGCACCTGGGTAGGTTTAAACATTGTTGAAACTTTTTTGATATCTGTTGTTAACAAGTATATAGTCTATTTGGTTTCTTATAATAACGTTTTCTTCGTTGGCTTTAGGTGATTTTCACGTATACAGGAGTCTAGGTGGTAGTTTGTAAAATGTGTTTAGCACGGTTAAGTCATGTTTGGCTGCAAAGGTGCTCATTGTTTCTCGAAAAATATTAAGAAATCGTTTATACCTATTATTATAGAAAGAACTACCTAAATTGGAAGGAATAATTAACCGATACAATAGGGTATCGAAGGACCCGACAGAATTCTTAAATTAAGCACCAAGAGGAAGCTATGTACTAAACCTCAAGACTTTTTTTCCTTTAATCAAAGAAGCATAAAAATATGAGAATTAAAACGACCTTTCGTATTAAAATTAGAAACTCTTCCCCAGAAAAAAAACCTTTCGTATTAAAATTCGAAACTCTTCCCCAGAAAAAAAACGTATTGAATATAACAAACGTCAACGTTCGTTAATAAGGAAAAATATACGTAATAAGTTTCAATTCCATTAGACTCAAAAAAAATGAAATGCTTAAGAACATGAAAGAATGCACAAAATCTGTTGACCCCAAATTTAATTGGGTTTATCCTTAACTAAGAGGAAAAATATTTGGATAAAATGAAAAAGCTAAATAGGTTGCAACACCTGAAATGTATTGCATTGCTTGGCTTCTAAGAAGCTTTGCACCCTCCCTATCTACAGTGCATTTTGACACTGTGTGTCAAAGTGTATAAAAACTATTATAGATCCACTTCATATAGCTGTTCCCTAGCCCGATTGAGAGAGAAAATGGAAAAAGAAAATGGCTGGTAAGATCGTAGAAGGTTGCATTGATGTCGATAAATTTATTCTTAAAAATACTACGATGAGCCTCCCAATTTACCAAGTTTCAGCTTTACCGGCAAATCCCAGTTCAGAATGGACTAAGGAAAAAGCAAATATCCAGCGCTTTTGCACTGTTTTTTTTTTCGATTAAGGGTAAAGGATCCTTATAAAAATCTTCCTGATACTTCAGAAGAACCTACTAATTAAGAAAATTACTTATACTTCTAAGAACGCACATCTGAACGAGCATGGTATCAACATAAATGAAGAGAATCTCAGTCAAGAAATAAGTAAGTGAAGATCTGCTAGAAGCAACTAAAAGTATATACTCCGCCAAAAAAGTATCGCATCACTTATAAAATTACAAATATTTCTGACAGCATGTGGTTAATTTAAATTATTCCTTTCTGGCCCTTAACAATATTAAGGCTAGAATAAATAATATAAAAAAGAAATTTGTAAATACAGCTTACTGTTTAAGAAGAAAAAAAAGTGAATTGCTATTTTGTCTGGTTTTTATATTATCAGTCTTTATTTTACTTTTGTAAAAAGTATACAGTTTGCGTTTAATTTAAAATTTCGTATTAAATATTGAATATGGAAGGTCGTGACAATATAAATTTAAATCTAACGAGAGGTAAAGTGGTTAGAATAATTTCTTTCATTGAAGATGGAAGGAGTCAGAGATATGCGGCAAATTTAGTGGGTGTAAATCAGTCGACAGTATCACGAGTGGTAGTAAGGTACCGAGAGACTGGTCTTTATGAAAGACGAGCTGTAACAGGTCGGCAAAGAGCAACTACGCATGTGGACAATAGATTTTTAGTCCTTCAGGGTTTGCGTCGAAGACATGTGACTGCAAGTCAACTTCAACATGACTTAGCCGAGACTAGAAATGTCTTCAAAAACTGTTAGGCACATCTTAAGACAGTCTGGAATTAGGGCCAGAGTAGCTGCCACTGCCCCGAGACTTACAAGGGAACACCGTATAGCAGGTCTAACATTTGCAAGAGAGCACGTAAACTGAAATATCGACGAATGGGATAACATACTCTTTACGGATGAGTCAAAATTTTAAACACTTCGGATCGAAGAATATCAGTTTATAGACGAGATGGCGGGCGTTATTTTCAATTGCAACCTAAGACCGGCGACAAACTTTGGAGGGGGATCTATTATGCTCTGGGACGGAATATCTCTTAGGGGTCAAACCGAATTGGTACAGCTAGATGGACGATCCTTAACTGCTGATAGGTACATTAGAGACATTTTGGAGATACATGTTGTTCCTTACGCCCCATTTATTGGTAATGACTTTGTTTTAATGTATGACAATACACGCCCACACGTCACAAGAATCGTTACCGAGTACCTTCAAGAGGTAAATTTACAAGTTTTGAATTAGCCAGCGCACAACCCGGACTTAAATCCAATAGAATATGTTTGGGACCATCTTTACAGAAGGTAATGTGACGCCAGCTAATCTTCAGGACCTGCAACGGTTGTTAACCGTAGAATGGGATAATATCGATCAAGATTATCTAAGAAGATTATTTGGAAGCATCCCACAACGTTGTCTAGATGTTATAAGAGCTAGAGGAGGCAATACGTCTTACTAAATTATGATTACTTTTGATTTTTATTTTTTTTTATTCAATGCTGTTTGTGCGCTTACTTCTAATTTATGAAATAAATTAAATAAAACCCTTGTTTTTCGTACATTCTGCATTTTTATTTTAATACTTGTTACGCACTTATAAAACAAAAAAAAACAGCAGTAAAAAATCCATGTTTTAAATTATTTTTAATACAAAATTTGCAGTTTCATAGGTGATGCAATACTTTTTTGGCGGAGTGTATTCTTACAAGTCATTTTTTTCTCGAGTAATAGGAAAGCATTCTGAAATGTTACTCTGTGCTAAATAATATATATTTTTTAAATGTTTAAATATTGAAAATATGAAAATATTTTATTACAAAAATTATAAATTTTAACTTTTATAAAATTGACTCAGATTCGAATCATGACTACCCTTTTATGAATATAAAATAACTGAAAGTAAGTTGTGTTTTAATAAATAGAACGGAAATGTTATATTTCACAGAATAATAATCAGGTAAGAAATATTCAAATTGCAATAATTGTATTAGGTGTATTACATTACTTAGCTAATTGTAAAAGTCGGATCGAGATACCTGTGTACCTATTGTTAAAAGATTAAAAGGTTTAGGTACCTGAAAATTTGAAAAATAGTTTAGATATTGAATATTTTAATATTATTCAAATAAGAAAACTATTAAAGACTGGTCAAAATATACTGTTTAGATTAGTTGTATAGCATAAAGAATTTATATAACTTGGAAAATATTTTATGAGATAAATATTTTAAGAATATTCAAATCAGACGGAAATTACAGGTTGGTCAAAACAGCTAGTTTAGATTATTAGCAGCATTTCAAAAATTTAAATATTTATATTTTAATTTTATGACGATATTACATTTATTGTCAGTTGGTTATATGCAAAAATTAACATAGTATTAGAGTATTAAATGGGTTAGTTAAGGGGTGAAACATACTAGGGTTGTAATAAATTCGTAAAAAGCTAGCGGAACACTGGTATTTCAAAATTATTCCGCTGGCTCGAATATTAAACTAGCGGAAATTTTTCCAAATAAGATTGATTTAGGGGTGAAAAATTATAAGGGTGGTCGAAGTTTAGTAAAAACTTAACAGAACACTTTTTTATTTTAATTATAAGTACAGGACACTGAAATTGTAAAAGAATATTTTTTTCACCTTAAATTTTAACCAACAGAATTATTGATTTTCCGTAGGGGTAAATAATTACTAGGGTGGCAATAAATTCGTAAAGACCTAGCAAAACACTGTTATATCATAAATGTATTTTTTTGAAATTCTGCTAGCTTGAATATAAAGCGAGCGGAATCGCTCCCATTAGGGGTAGGTTTGGGGTTAAAAAAATATCGAATGAGTAATAAATTAGTGAAAAATGGGTAAAAAAATATGATGTAGGCAAATTTTTTTTTTAATTTGCTTGCTTGAACCTTAAGCCAGTAGAATCGCTTCCGTTAAGGGTGGTTTGGCAGTGAAAAATTATTAGTGTAGTAATAAATTAGTAAAAAATTGGTGAAAAAATATGGCGTAGGTTAACTTATCCCCGGTAGCTTAAGGGTCCTACTCTAAATACAAAACAGAAAACTGGATCTCAATTAGAAGATATCAGAGTAGGATACAAGCAGCAGAGATGAAATACCTCAGAAAAACGATATGGACAAGAAGGACAGACAGACTCAAAAATAAAGAAATAAGAAACAGACTTAAAATTAAATCGTTACTTGACATAATCAAGGAGAAAAAATAAGCACGGTTTGGTCAGTCATATAACACGAATGACCAGCAACAGGTAAGTGAAAAGAGTGTGAGAAGCTAAACTAATAAAAAAAAAACAGAAAGCAGACCAATAAAAGAATGGAACTGCGATATAGCAGAGATATTACAAAATAAGGACAAATCTTGACAAGAAACAACAAAAATGGAGAAAACCTAAAAAGAATGGAGAAAATTCATCAAAACTAGAATCACCGCCCTCGACACCAAACGGTAGAAATGGAACGATTATGTTTGTATGTCAAATGATATTGTGAATAAACTATTATCCAATTTAAATCGTCCCAGGAGCACAACTTAATAATACTGACATTTTCTTTTTTTTTTTTAAATGTATAGAAACAAGTAACAAAACAAGTTGTTTAACTTGTATTTTAAGGTAAATGTCAAATATAGAGTATTTTTAATTAAAATTGTGGTTTATTTCGAATGAAAATAGTTTTAAAACACTAGAAAGCAATTTAACGTATATAAATTAATATGAAAAGCATAAGTGATTAATTACCTTAAAAATTTCATTTTGCATTCCTGAAGTCCTATCTAAACTTTCGGTAGGATACAAGCAGCAGAGATGAAAACTTCAGAAGAATGGTAAGGACAAGAAGGATATCCAGACTCAAAAATAAAGAAATAAGAAACAGACCTAAAATTAAATCGTTACTTGACATAGCGTGGTTCGGTCAAATAAGACGAACGAACAATAACAGGCAAGTGAAAAGAATGTGGAAAGCTAAGCCAACAGAGAAACCAGCAAAGGCTGACCAATAAAAGCGTGGAACAGCGACATAACAGAGAAATTACAAAATAAGGACAAATCTTGGCAAGTCGCAACACAAATGGAGGAAACTAGAAAATAATAAAGAGAAAATTTATCAAAAGTTAGAACCACCTTCCTCGGCACATAACGGTAGAAGAGAAATGATTATGTAATATGTCAAGTGCTATCCGTATTTATTCAGTTGTTTGTAAGGATTCAAATGAAGTATCATCCAATTAAATCGTCCAATCGTCACAAATAAGTTGTATTATTTGTATTTTAAGAACGATTTCCGAAGTGGAAATAAAAACTTTAAATATAAAAGTATTTTTAATTAAAATTGTGATTTATTCACTATAAAATTAATATAGTTAGTATAAAAATTTCACAAAAAATAGTTTCCAAACAATTTAAGTTTTAACATACATAGTTAAATATGGAAAGCATGAATGATTAATTACCTTATAAAGTTCATTTTGCACTCTTGTAGTTCTATCTAAACTTCCGGTATCTGAATTATCGCTACTGGACATGCCTTCATCTACAGCATTTAAAGAAACAGAATATCTGTCCTCTGTAGCTTCCCTTTTGCGTTTATTTGATTGATCAGATAACTTCATAGGTAAAGAAATACTGGATGCCATATTAAACAATTAAAAAAAAACAACCACTGAAGCCCACTATTAAAACACCAACTGCTGCTTAAAGTTTTTAGTTCTTGTTAAAAAACCCAAATAACTGATCGTTAAGGCCTCTGCGGTTCCTATTTAAATCAATAATTTGTATTTTACTCCTCCTACTTGTGGTATGCAAGATTAAATAAAAATATTTAAAAACTCATTAGAGGATAATCCTAAAAAGACTTCCTTTTTCATGTTGTTTATCATAAATATAAAGAAAACCATTACGCATATTTAATGAGGGTTATATCTTCAGCTATTGTTTTCCAAAATCAATAGATATTATCAAGAGGCATTCAAGGCTTTATGCAATATATTCAAATAATACCTGCTTAGTATATATTTTGTTTATTTTGGAAATTTTGAAAGTGAATGTTTACCTTTTAGTAAAAATTCTGAAATTAAAATAATATTGAATCGGAAGCAAAAGACTTATTTATTTATTATTTTACTTATTATTTTTTAAATAACGTATTTTTAAATTAGACTCAAATAAATATAATTTTATATGAGCGAATAAATGGATTATAAGTTGTATAAAGTTTGCTACTTATAGAATTACTCTTTCTTTTTTTATATTATTAAATCAAACTAATAACAATTTTTTTTTAATTTAACATTTCATCTACTTTGCAATCTGTAAATTTTTACAATAGGCAAATGATTTAATATAATAATAAATAAACTTACCTACTTAATCAGTAGACCCATTTGTACCTTTCGGTGTTGGGCCCTTTAAAATACAATTCACGTAATTACAATATTTGGCAGTCTTCTGAGGTGTCCTAGCTCTTAACGAATATTCTCCATTCCTTCCTATTGGATGCCATCTGTGTTGCTTCCTGCCAAGTCTTACCCTTACTCTGTAGTATCTGCGAGATGTCACTGTTCCATTCTTCAATGGGTCTTCCTCTTCTGTTCTTCCCTATTGGTTTGGCGTCCCACACTTTCTTTACTTGTCTATTATTGTCCATCCGGGTTAGATGTGCGAACCATGCCAATTTTTTCTCCTTGATTGACTCGAGTATCGGTTTGATTTTGAGTCTTTCTCTTATTTCTTCATTTCTGATTCTATCAGTTCTTTTTACTCCTATCGTTCTTCTGAGGTATTTCATCTCTGCTGCCTGAATTCTGCCCTAACGTCTTTTCGTTTAAATCCAATTTTCTGCTCCATATGTCACTGTAGGTCTCTATATTGTTTTGTATATTGTCATCTTGCCCTTTGTTGATATTTCTTTGTTATTAAGGAATCCTCTATTTAGTGCTTGGAATAGTTTTCCTGTGTTTTCCATTCTGTTGTGAAGATCGTCCTCGATGTATCCTTTGTTGTTGATTACTGTTCCTAAGTATTTGTATGAATTTGTCTGTATTATTTTTTGTTGGTCTATCATTACTTCTATTTGATCTTCCTTCCCTGGTTTCTTTGCTATTTTTATTATCTGAGTCTTCTCTTTGTCTACGTTTAAGTTGTATTTGCTTGCTTCTAGGTTCCATTTTTCTAAGTTGTATTTCAGTTTTTCTGCACTTTCCGCAATTAATACTATGTCGTCGGCAAATATACACATCTCAGCATTTATCATTTGCATTCTGTTCCAACCGATGCAGTATTTCTTGAATGTTTTCTTACATTCTTTCACTATCTCATCTATTACATTTATGAATAGCAATAGGCTGAGACTTCCCCCTTGTCTAACTCCTTGAGTTGTTGCAAATAGTTCTGACTGTATATTTAACATTCTTACTGTATTTGTTGTTTTCATGTATATACTCTTTGTTGCTTCTATCAGTTCTTCACTTGCTTGTTTCTTCTTTAGGCTTTCCCATATATCTTTTCTTTTGACTAAGTCGAATACTTTTTCCATGTCTATAAAGCTCAGATATATTTCTTTATTTTTCTTTAAGGCTATTTCTATTACTTGTTGCATGGTGAATATATGGTCTTGTGTGTTGTGTCCTTTTCTGAATCCACTTTGTACGTCCTCTAATTTATGTTATAGTTCTTTTCTAATTTTCCTTTCTATTATGGTTTCGTATACTTTTGCTGCTACACATAGTAGTGATATACCTCTATAGTTCCTACAGTCTCTTGTGTTTCCTTTCATGTTTATAGGTATAATTACTGTATTTGTCCATTCTCTGGGTATTACTTTTCTCTTCCATATTAGGTTTTATATGTATAACAATGTTTCTGTAATAATAAATAAAACATTTAGGAAAACTCTCCAGCAACAATTTCCTTTTACTCGGCATAAATATGGTTTGGTTTAGAGAATACTACACAATACTACAGTACACTACAAAATCAGTGCTATTATTTTAAAATCTAGCAGGCAGGTCAAATAGAAGATGCCTTCTAAGCCTTTTGCTGGACGGGAAGTCTCATTTAGGGTTTCATGCAGGACAGCGGGACGCGAGACGCGGGACGCGGGACAGGCTTTTATCCCGTCCTGCACTTTCCCATCTGTCCCGTCCCGCGTACCGTCTCACAGCTATTTTTGATGTCCCGTCCCGTATGTCTGGGAACCGTCCCGCTGTCCTGCAAAACTAACTTAAATTATATTTTCTAAATGAGTAAATAAATTTTTATAATAATGGTTAAACTAAATATATAAGAAATAGTGGTAAATAATTAATGGTAATGGAAAAAGTGCAAAAAAGTGTATTCTAATTGTACTGTAAGTTGATGTGCTCCATAAATGTGTGTTGTTTTATAGTTTAAACTGGCAAAAAATTTTCAATTTTTTGGCAAGTTTAAATTGGAATTGTGTATAAGTAATATTATAGAACATTGTAAGTGTAAAGCTAGTTCAAACACTCCTGACCATGAAGCTGCGCGAAGGCGGAGTCAAATTCACGTAAAGGCATAAAGGTTCTATTGTAAGTGGAATTATACAGTGCATAGTGGAAATGGGTTTCGCATGGAAATGGGGACTATACCAAATTTCGTCTACTGCGCCGTGGTCAGAAGTAGTTGCACTATCTCTAACTAGAGCTGTTTGATTAAATAACTTTGATGTTGAATCCTTTCTCTACTACAAAAAGTTAATGAATAAAAATGAAATAGTGACAATAAAAGTTTAATATGCTGATAAGGCTAATTGATAATAACCCCACGCCATGGGGCTTACCGTATTAAATGACGGTAAGGCACCTACATTCGTGAAAGGTAATAGTGAATCCTTTCTGGACATCACACTGGTTTCAACGACAACGATTTCTAAACAGGGTGGTAAGCTGGACTGTTTTGGAAGAAGAATCGCTTAGCTTACATAAGTATGTGAATTTTGAAATAGCTAGCAAAAGACAGAAAAGTAAAAATGGGGATATCAATCTAAAGAGATGTTTAAATGAGGAGGTTTTTGTATATACTTTTGGCTTGATTGGTCCGGGAAGTGAGAGTGTGCGTGAGTTAATTGAGGGCCTGAGTGATGCACAGGAGTTGGCTTGTGTAAGATCAAATGGGAGGTATAAAAGAAAACAACCATACTGGTGGAACGAGCAGCTTAAAAATCTGAGGACAAATTGCATAAGAGCAAGAAGGGAGTGTAAGAGGTTAAGAAGAGTACAAGCAGGATATTTGGAAGAGAGAATAAATGAATTAAAATAAATGCAGAATTAATACAGGAATGAGATAAGAAGATCTAAGTAAGAAAGGTGGAGTAATCTTCTTCAGGATCTCGAAATGGATATCTGGGGCCAGTTCTTCAGGATTGTCTGTACTGAATTGAAGGGGAAAAATACACCGTACCCCTTGCCCGATTAGGAGAAACTCAGTTTAATTCGGAAACTCTTTCCTCAGGTGGAGGATAGGCGTGAAAGGGTTATTGGTTTCTTAAATGCGGAACCTTTTACTGAGTTGGAACTCGACGAGGCTGTTTGACGGATGAAGGTCCGAAAGGCACCTTGCATAGATGGAGTCATGCCAAAGACAGTTAGTCAATTTTAATGCTTAAAATTTGTAATGCTATTTAAATTTGAAATTAATATTATCTTTTTATATTGTACTACACAATCTTCTTGCTGGGTAGAATATATTCATGTTGTGACTGGCTGTATGGCACTTGTCTATGCCATTTAAACAAAAAAAGCGGAGTATTTCTATGTAGTTTGCTACAAAAGGATCTAAAGCTTATTTTTCGCTTTAATTTTAAAAATTTTCTAGCTTTCGCTATGAATTTTTTATCCTCTATATAGTTTTCAGCAATAGGAAAATTTTTAAATGTATTAATAGCTGAAACTCTCTTTTGTATTATATGAGCACATGAATCATCCCACCATGGAATGTGATATTTGTTGTTATAAGAGGAGGTCCAAGGAATTGATGTGTCTGCCACTGATGATATATATTTGATAAAATCTTCATAGTCCTCAATTTGAAACGATAAAAAAATACACTATAGTTTTTTATGGAAAGGAAACCAATCAGCCTTTTTAAAATTTCTTCTTTTAGAAACCCGATTAGTGTCCTGTGTTGGAATACCGACATGGCATAGAATGGGAAAATGATCACTAGATCCTGTATCTGGAATGGTAGTCCATCCACTAATTTTAGGTGCCACATCTATCGAAGCCAATGATAAGTCAACTACTGATTTGCTGCCACCAGGACGAACCAATCTTGTTGGAGAACCATCGTTAAGAAAAATTAACTTAAGATCTTCTACAGTTTGCAAAATATTTCTGTTATTAACACTATCTCTTAAGCTTCCTCATGCTCTATGATTACAATTTAAATCACCCATGATAAGTAGAGGTTTGTTGATCGAGTTGACCAAAGAAGACCAGCATGTTTTGGAAATGAGATTGTCCAAAGGACAATACATATTTAATATATTTAAATTATACTTGGGTTAAAAAGTGAGTTGAAATTGAACATGTGAATTAAAATCAGGATTGTTAATATGAATATCCCGAAAATCTATATTGTATTTGATAAGAGTAATTAAGCCCCCATATCCATCATCTCGATCCTTTCTGATAATGTGATACCCTCTGCATCTAATTAGGTGTTGGTTAGATAGCCAAGATTCACTAATGAGTACAATATTAGGGTTATAGTCTTTTATAAGAACTTTTAAGTAATCAATATTGGTATTAAAAGATCGTATATTCGATTGTATAATAGCTGGTGGGGCGTGATGATTGAAAATAAAAAATGTTAAAAACATGTGTGTACCAGGTCAAGTCGAGAGGAAAATCAGTATTCTGAGTCCTCAGACTAGGGATGGGAAAAACCTACCGGTTTTAACCGAAAACCGGTTTTTTTACTTCGCAATAACCGGTTTTATCGGTTGTTTTTTTGTCCCGGTTATAACCGGTTTTTTATATTTAAAGTAATAACCGGTTATAAGGTTTTTACGGTGATTAGGATTAGGTTAGGTATTATTTTGGATCCCAATCATAATTATTATTCTCAAACAATTATTCCAAACAAAACTATTATTCAAATTTTATTTTATCTTATAAATACAGAAGCAAACTGAAAGTGCAAACTTTTAACCTATTGGAATAAAAAAACCAAAAACCGGTTTTTGGAAAAACCGGTTTTTTGGCCGGTTATAACCGCCAGGTTAAACCGTAAGCAAAAAAACCGGTATAACCGACAACCGGTGTTTTGTCAAAAACCGCCATGCCTACCTCAGACCCAGATACCTTCATCCCTCCTCGCTCCTGACTAGTACTTATAGCATTATGATTACCAATCTCTACATTTAATCCAACATGATCCTTAGGAGAACTATAATTTTTATTAGTCAATTCACCAATAAATGTCATAACCAAATCCCTGTGATTTTGATTCAGCATTAATATAGCCTGATTTAAATCTCTTTGGGTCTGAGAGTTATTTATAAAGTGACTAGGAGATTCTTTGGGGATCTCCCATTAGGAATATTCAATACTTTAGAATGAGAACTTTAATCAAAGCCTAAATTTAATGGTCTTTTTCTTTTTGATGGAGTGGATTTTGTAATCTGACTGTAGGAAACAGAATTTGAAGACAGGGATGTAGCAACCGATCTCCTCTCTTGAACTGAAATGCTATTTGCAGAGGATAGATTATTTACAAGATTAGGAAAATCCTTAATGTTGAACTTTGGAGTAGATGTTTCCCTTGGAATGTTTTGGTTAGCTTCATAATAGGATAAGTTGGCAAACGACATAAGTTCCTTAATACTCTTTTGTCTTTTTCTTTCTTTACATTCAGGATATCTAGAGTCATGATCTGGTATTTTACATAACAAACAAAACCTACTGCACCCTACAAACGAGGGAGAATCATGATTTGCACCACATGTAACACATCTGTTTTTTCCCTTGCATTAAGAAAGAGAATGTCCATAATATAAAAGACAGTTATGACATTGAATAACTGGACTAACAAAGGGTATCACCCTCATAGGCAGACCATAAATTTCAATTTCTTTGTTGATATTCCTTCCTGAAGAAGTTAAACAGATAGTACCTGTAGGAATGAAAGTGGTTTCTGAATTATTTTGCATAAACCTTCTATTTATTCTTTTAACAGAGATAACTCTACAAAATGGTAGATTAGTAGAAGTTGATATTTTAATTTCCTCTTCTGACAAAGATTTAAAAACCTCCCCTGACAATACCTTTACAAGAGATAAGATGAGTGGGAATGAAAACCTCATAACCTAATTCTTCCCAGTCCTTCCTAAGGATAAACGAATTGCCAGATTGTCTGTCCTTGAATACTACCCCAACCCTACTTTTTCCCTTCCTATTAAACTTAGCAATCTCTTTCAGTTTTAAATTAAAGATAGTCTTAGAATTACTGAGGATATGATAGTTACCCATATTACTATTTTTACCCTGAACAAAGACCTCAAAGGGCCCCAAATCTGATTCAGAATATAAACTTTTTTCTTTACTGTTTACTTTCTCTATTGCACTGTTTTGAGACAGATTTTGACTTATATTAGGGTCGGGATCTGGTGGCAGTCCAGGAATTTCGTCCTCCATAATGGCGAACGTTAACAAAGTTTAAATCTACCAAAACGTTTAGATGTGGTTTGACTATATAGAAGATTATGAAATATGTAAAGAAATAGGATCACAAAGAAAATGATAGAAAGGCCCTTACTTGTATTTCGTAGAATAAATCTAGCAATTTCTTCAAACATCCGTGCCACTTCGTAGCAACCATTCACCATCAAAATTCGAAAAAAACCAACCTGAAATGACAATTATCCAAGCTTTGATTTCTAATCCAAAATAAGCGCAAATTCGTGAAATATACTGTACTTAAATTACAAAAATTCGCAGAAAACTTTGAAATGCATATTTAAACTTTGACAGTTCAAATCTCTCTTAGCTGAGAAATCACGGGCAGAAAGGAGTTTTATCAGTAGAAAACGTGGCGTTGTTATGACGTTTTATCAGTTAAATAGTCTAGTGAAATAGTCGTTTTGTTCAAAATAAAGGTACCTACTTTACTCTTCATATAATTCAGATTGTTTGACAAACTGCGTAAGGGAGAGTGGGACACATTCGGCCTGGGGCAGATTCAGCCACTGCAAATAATATTTTAAGTAAGCAAAATTTCGCGCCGAATTTTCGCTAGAAATGTAGAAACAATCCATCTTCACTTTAGTGTTGGTATTTCTGCAATAAACAGCGTCGAAATAATGTTTTTGTCGTTGTTTTGTTTTTAAGTGTGTTTTTTCAAGCTAAAGGTAAGTTTTTAAAAAATATATATTTTATGTGGTTTAGATAGTTGCTGTTCACAAATTTTTGTAAAAACTTGCTCCTATTAGGTTGAAAATCTCTAGTTTCAGAATATGCATTGACATATTCTCTAACTTTGACCAGAAGGTCACAACAAATTTTTCATGCTTGCCAAGTCAGGTGGGGTACTTTCGGTTGGCCTAACGGGGTACATTCGGCAGTGGCCGATTGTGCCCCACACTAATTTAGTAGTAGTTTTAGTGATTATTTTGATATTTTTTTTGTATTGCAGATGGTAAGAAAGTACCAAAATAAAACAGATCGAGCAAATATAAGTGAGCAGCGCATAAAAAATGCTGTACAAAATATCTTTTCAAGAAATATGTCAGAAAGAGAGGCAGCAAGAACGTTTCATTTAAAAAGACAAACTTTGCAATCTGGCATGAAAAAAATATTAGGAACAATGACGGTTGAAGAGTTTTTACAAAAGTGTGACGATGATGGATACGAGAGCGAAAATGCAATAGTAGGTTAGTTGATTGTTCTTAAATGTGTTTGTTTTGTGTTTTAAATATTTTTTTGATATACTTGTTTGTCATAAATGAATAAATATATGTTTTTTAAGCAAGTACGCTTTAAGAAGTGTATTTTCTTCCTCACAAGAAAACATGCTAGTGGATTACATAAAGCAACGTTCTAATATGAATTATGGCTTAACCTACGAACAAATAAGATCAATGGTTTTTGACTACGCGAAGATTTTACCAAATTGCAAATATCCAGGGAGCTGGGATATAAATAAAATGCAGGAAGAGAATGGCTACTTGGCTTTATAAAAAGGCACTCTGATTACCACATTAAGATAACCGGAAAGCACGAGTTTGGCAAGAGGTCTCGGATTTAATAAAACAAGAGTGGAGGAATTGTTCCAATATTACAAGACAGTGTTACAAAAATATAATTTTAGCCCTGATCGAATCTTTAACTTGGACGAAACAGGTGAAACAACAGTCCTACCCCTCCCGAAATTGTAGCACCAAAGGGTAAGAAGCAAATAAGTCTAGTATCGTCTGCTGAAAGAGGTGAACTTGTAACAGTTGTCGGGGTTATAAACGCCATAGGAAACGCATTACCACCAATTTACATATTTCCCAGGGTAAGAAATATCGAAGACTATTTATATGAGGTACCGTCTTTAAGTGTAGCATTTGGAAATAAGTCTGGGTAGATGACTAAAGACCTTTTTATTAAAACTCTAGGGCACGTTGTCAACCACACAAAATGCGATAAGGAAAATAAAATATTATTGCTGCTGGACAACCATGAGTCGCACACTAGTCTAGATGCAATACTTTATGCGCGAAATCATGGAATAGTAATGCTGTCGTTTCCTCCGCATACTTCCCATAAACTCCAACCACTTGATGTGGGAGTTTATGAGCCTTTTAAGAGTAAATGCTCTGTTTCCTTAAATGATTGGATGATAAATAATCCGGGAAAACTGTTGCTGTTAAAAATATCCCAAAAATTACAAAACAACCATTTTTAGAGGCATTTCCCTTAAAAATATTACAAGCTCCTTTAAAAAACCAGGAATATGGCCCCTTAATTCACAAGCATTAAGTGACGCATATTTTGATGTCACTAAGATCTATAAGAATGAATCAAGACGTGAAAATATCTCAAATTAAGATTAGATTTTGAAATAAATAATCAGCCATCTACTTCAAAAAGTGTCAGCGTAGTCCTTAATGACTCTGTATAAGATAATAATGAAAAGTCGGGAATCGAGGCTGATGAAACAGTTCCGAGGAAAATTCTGAGTCCTGAATATGTAAGACCTTTCCCAATAGTTGAAAAACGTCAAGATAAAAAAGAAAAATTAATGTGAACTAAGGAAAATCTAGAATTTATACAGAAACCTCTAAAAAATAGCGATTGAAAGAAATAGAAAACGAAAAAAAAAAAAAATTAAAGAAAAAGTGAAATCAGAAAAAGAGGACAGTAATCTAAGGAAGAAGCAACAATTCTTAACCAATAGGGATGAACAAGCAAAGAAAGCAAAAATCCAAAAAATAAAAAAAAAGTTTTTGATGACAGCTTTAGCAGTAAATCGGAAGTGAGTATTTTTTTGACGACTCGGATGGCAATGAAAGTCTTGGTTGAAAACCACTTAGTGTTTGAAAAAATATCTGATTCTGAATATTTTGTCAAATATTTGCGGCGCAGGGGAAATTCTAATAAATTTTATTTTCCTCCAATAGAGGATACAGAGACCTTCGAAAAATCAAGTATTCATGCCAGACTTACTAAATTCTCTAAATCTCGAAGAGATTCGACGGTGACATTTCACTACAACTTTGAAGGAATTACGGTTAAGTAAATACCTTTGTTAGTTATTAGTTAATAATGTTTTTTAGTTCATTAGTTCTTTTTTGATGTGCTAATTTTCTTACTTTTCCATATTTTGTACGTTTAAAACAATCTTTGATAACGTTTCTTTTAATAAACTGTTTAACTTGTAACAATGCCGTTTCTATATACCTTAAAACATTGCGGCCCAAAGTGGCCCTTGGCCTGGCTGATTGTACCCCCACTGGGGGCACAATCAGCCAGAGAGTAATATATATTTTATTTATTTATAAATTTATACGACTGAAAAAAAAAAATATCTTATGATTGAATTTTAGGTTTTAAAACATGCCGAACTTTATAAAGAATAACGTTTTTTATAAAACTAAAAATAAAAAAAAAAACAAAGTCCCATTTGTTGGTGTCGACTTAATTGGACAGGCAACCGGAAGACTGTTGAGTTTAATATTAATTCCTGTAATAGTATTAATCTTAGCTCTTGTAGTGGTCTGCACAGCTCGAATGCCGACGAACGAAGCATTCCGAAAGACAAACACTGAAAAATGGGTCTCTCCGAGGACCGAGAATCGTCAATACAGGGATCTAAATATTTGCTTAACAGCTATGCAACCATTTATACATGAATATATAGAGCTTTAGCATAATTTAGTGAGTTAATTGTTTTAGAACGTAACATCAGTTTGTCGGCTATTGCTTAAATTTGTTCAGTGTTTTATATATTTTGTTTTCTCGTGATTTGGTTGGGCCCTTTTTTTACTCATCTTCTTTTAGAGCTTTGATAGCTTTGAGTCCCTCTTTACTGTGCTTTTCTTAGTTTTTTTGCATAGTATTCTAATTTTTCCTTTTTGTGTGCTGATACCGACCTTTTCAACTGCACTGGTTATGTCAAGTTTGGGAACTGTTACCTACAGCAAAAGCTAGACCTTTTGAGGGCATCAGATTATCTGTTGCGTTCAACTGTCTTTTAGATAGATTGGCAACTGTTGTGTTGTTTGCATTGTGTCTTGTTAGGTTATTGTATTTGTTGTTACTGATGTTTCCGAAAAGGTTGCCAAATTTGTTAATGTGTGTGGTTCTTTGTCTAATGTATTTGTTTGGTTATACCGTGTATACCATGTGTATGCAATGTGTAATTCTATCAAAATCATAATTTGATATTTTATAATGTTGGTTATATATTTTCCTGCATTTTTTTTAAAATAATCTGTTTTTGTAAACGATTTCCGGAGTGAAAATCGAAATGTGAAACGTTATTTAAAAAATGTAATTTTTAATTACAATCAGTTGAGGCTTAACCCTATATAAACATAATATTTAACTTAGACATGCTACAAGAAAACATTGTATATTAGTGTTACATGAAAGCCGTGCGTTGTCTGGTATTTCTTAGATAGGATATTGCACAAACGAATAGATAATATTTTATAAAGTAAGTTGTATTCGGATTCTCATACAATATTCTTGACACAACACAAGTTTTATGTAAGCCTTTACTCTTTGCTTTTAATTGCGTTTTAGATTATAATTTATGTCTGAACTTTTGGAGATTGGTAATCTGCATATGCACATGTGTAGCAAATTTCATTTTATAGCTATGTCCCCAGTCTCAGAACTTATTTACCTTCACATATCGCACGTTTTATTATGAAATTTAATCGATAACCAAATCTCGTAAGATCAACGTATTTATAGAAATTGTTCGTGATGTCTTGAATCCAAAGGTAAGCATTTATTCAGTAAATTAAATTAAGTTACTAATATAGATGTTAATATACAAACAAGAAACTTTTCTACGTTATTTTTCACGTAAAAATTATCTCTTCGTGGTAATTAGCTCATAAGATTACATTATTTTTATTATTTACATATATATACATATTTACATATATATATTTACATATATTTACATATATACATATATTACATATATTATATACATATGTCTGAAACTCACAAATAATATTTTTTTAATAATAATATATAATAATTATACAAATTTAATTTCTTAATCGTTTATATGTTTATACGCCAAAGTGTAAGTGCCGGTTAATTATTTTATTTAATTTAGATAATGTAACGGCCAAACCGATTAAAGGAAGCCCATTTTATTATGATACCAAAGCTAGAACAAAACCACATATTTCCGTAAAATTACAGGACGATTAGCTTACTTACAGCAATCAATAAGATAGTCGAGCTAGTCATCTAAATCAGACTTCAATCATAGACAGACAGTCTAGGGTTAATCATAGAAGCAAAATTCTGATTCAGAGCTCAACATTTCAGCGAACTACAAGTACTTAGACTTACATAAAATATAGCCGCTGGCTGGATTCAACGACAAGCAATATACAGGAGCTGTCTTCCTAGATGTAAGCAAAGCCCTCGACAGAGAGTGGCATAAAGGACTGACATACAAAATGAGAGATTATAGATACAGCGGAATCATGACGAAACTTACCTCCTCATACCTAAGCAACTGGAGATTCAGGATCCAGATAGGACCAGTTCTATCTGAACACGGAGTCCCGAAAGCTGGAGTACCACACGGGGCAAGAATACCCGGAACACTAATCAGCCTTTATGCAGACGACACTGCAATCGCGGAAAAACATAGGAACCTGGATATGACCGTAAGAAATCTACACACAGTATTGAATACGATAGAAGAATGGAGTATTCAATGGAAAATAGTAAGCGGTTATTTTCAAAAAGAGAAAAGATAACGGTGCAAGACATACCCATCGAATGGCAAAACGAAGCACTAGATTCCTAGAGTCACAATATACCAAGGTCTAATATTCACACCACATGTTAATGCGACAGTCTAGAAAGCAGCAACAGTCAGAGCCGCAATAAGAGGACTTACTGAAAGAAGAAGCAAATTAGCTCTAAACACAAAATTAAGGCTGATAAACGGCATCATAATACCAATAATTATATATATGCATCTCTTATATGGAGACACACAAGTCACAGCAACAAAAAGATGATCCAAGCAGCACACAACATCTGACTTCTGAGAGATGCTGCAAACGTGCACAGATACGTCGCTGAAAGGTTCTTATTCAGATACTTACAGCAAATAAGTGTACTGAATATGATGAAGGAAAAAGCCATAACAAAATTCGCTAAATTAGACGACCACCCAAACCGAATTCTGATATTAAGATATGATAACATAGATACAAGCACAGAAAACCCAAAAAGCAAACATATATTAAAGTCTAGATAATCGTAGCTCTATCAAAAGAAGACAACGCGCTCACATTTGACATGGCAGTGTATTTACTAATGCTGATTTTACATGCTTCAGATAGGCCTAAAAAAATCTACAAAAAACAAAAAAAAAACGGCTTGGCCACCGAACAAAAAATTAATAAAACACTAATAAAGAGTACAAGTTACAAAAATACTAACAAAAGCCAAAAAACAGGTAAGAGAGTCCCAGATCTTCGAGCGCCGAGCCAACGAACTGAAAGTAGCCCAGAGTGCCGAGTTAAAGCTCGAGCAAACAATACAGATCGATGATAAGTCACTAAAGATAGCGGGAATATAGCACCTAACGGTGGCCTGCATTGTTCGGGGTAGTATTTCGTATGGGAAACCTTGTTCCTAGGACATGCCAAGAAGCATAAGAGCGTTATTGGGGGCGGAGTTGGAGAGATTCCTGTTTACATGAGTTAATCCTTCTCGCGCCAATGCATTGTATCACCCTAATGTCATACTTAAGGGTTGTGCAAGTCTCTCAGCCTGCGTTAAACTATTGCTTGCTTGGGAGTACGTAACGGAAAATTTATTAGATTATTTATTAGATATTTTGTCTTTGAAGTTTTAGTAATAAATTTATTTAACAACTTTAGTATAATTCTATTTTTTGAGAATATTATCTTAATACAAGGTCGTGTATTTGAATTTAATTTTGTTCTTCGTCTTCCTTTTAATTATTTTTAATAAAAGTCTGTTAGAGTCTTCTAAACAGTCAGATCAGTATATTTTAGGTCGTCAATGCTTATTTTCCTTATTGCTGATTTGCTTCGAGATAAAATGTGTATTGTAGTATATTTTTCTTTTTGTAATTGAGTGTAAACCAGACCTATTTTTTACTGACTTCTAATGTTTTCACTTGTATCTTTGTCATATATCACTTATATTTCTCTTTATTCATCTTTTCATTTCTCTAGGCTCCGTAAGGCAGCATTTGACTTACGGACACCTAGTTTTTTCCGCACACCTTTCTCTATTTGCTTTAATAAATATGCACCAGCTTTAGCGAGGCATAATTAACTCTTTGGCTACTGCGTGTACCATTTCTGGTACACAGTTAATGTTTACCAGAAACTGCGTGTACCAGATTTGGTAACACCAAGTGGTACTGTTTCAAGCTGTGTGTACTATTGGTAAACACAGTTCTGATGCTTTTATATGCGTATCTAGGCTCCTACAGTTTACGGCTAAATTCTGGCGAAGCAGTTTGAAACTTATTCAATCCATCATCCAGCCTCAAGAGTCCACTGCTGAACATAGGCCTCTTCCTCATGTTTCCAACCCCGTCTATCTTGCGCCGCTCTCATCCAATTTTTATTGAGTCTTCTTAAATCGTCAGTCCATCTTGTAGGTGGTCGACCGACGCTTCTCTTGTCTTCCCTTGGCCTCCATTCCAATAACCTCTTTGTCCATCGCCCATCTGTCATTCTGGCTATGTGCCCATCTCCATTTTATTCTTATTCAATAGATGGCCGTATTATGACCGATTTTTTAAAATTCTGGCGGTGTAGTTTGAGGCTCCTTCAGCAGATGGCATATTACTGACTTGCAGACGTGATTCACTATATTAATTTCTACATTATTCTTGTGAGCTTACGTTTCTAAAATTAGTAAAACGACAAAAAAAAATTAAGTGATGCTGAACTACTTGAAATAGCGGAGAATTTGAGTGAAATGGAGTATGACTTTATTAGTGGAGATGATGATGATTCGATAGATGATCCAAATTATCAAGATTCGTGTTCTTCTTCCTCTAATTTAGAAATTAACAGTGAAGGGCAAGAGTTAGAATTCAAATCTGATCTAGAATCTCTCAACAATGATTCTGAACCTGATAATTTTTTTGAATAATACTAATAATAATTCTAATGTCATTTGGAATAATTGTGCAGATAATATATAAATTAGTATTCAGTATATTTATTATAGTTCGGGTTTTGTTTACAATTTTGTAGGTTATTTGAACACATTCACTTTCACGGAAAATTTAGGATTCTCCCAAAATTTTTTTGCACAGAGATAACGATCATCCGATTCATTTTTATAAATTAAGCATTTATTGACAACGAGGTCTTATCATGTATGAAACCAACAGATATGCTGAACAGAAAATAATATTAGGAATTACAAATGAAACATTAACAAAAACAACATTATTGGGACAATGGAGAAACACAAATTAATCCGAAATTTTTGTTTTCTTAGGTCTTCTAATTTGAATGGGGTTGAATCGTAAACCCGCTTTGAAAGATTGTTTTAGCACCAATATTCTGTATAAAAATAAAATTAAAAAATTTGTTTATATGTCCAGGATAAGGTTTGAGATCATTTTGTGCAATTTACACTTCTCAAACAACGAAATTGCCCCAGATGATAGGCTCAAAAAATTCCTTTCCTTGCAAAATTTGCTAATCAAGAAGTTCCAATCAGCATATGTTCCTGACAAGAATGTGTGTATAGATGAGACGATGATTCCTTTTCGAGGACGACTGAGCTTTTGTCAATATATACCGGAAAAGCGCCACAAATACGGTGTAAAATTATTTAAGTTGTGTGGAGTAAAAGGTTCTTCTTCTTCTTGATGTGCCTATCCGTTACGAATGTTGGCGATCATCATGGCAATCTTTATCTTATCTGCAGCAGCGCGGAGAAGCTGCACAGATGTTGTATTGAACCAGATTCTGAGCTTCTTTAACCAAGATGTTCTTCTTCTTCTTGGACCTCTTTTTCCAAATATTTTTCCTTGCAGGATGGCTTAAAGAAGAGCATGTCTGGATTCATTTCGCATAATATGTCCGAAGAACTGTAAATTTCAAGATTTGATGGTGGTCAGTACCTCTCGGTTCTTATTCATTCTTCTGAGGACCTCCTTATTTGTGACTCGGTCAGTCCACGGGGTCTTAAGCATTCTACGATATAGCCACATCTCAAATGCTTCCAATTTTCTGCACATATCTTCGTTCAAGGTCCACGATTCAACACCATAAAAAAGGACAGAGAAGACGTAGCATCGCAGCATTCTTACTTTTGTATCAAGAGAGAGGTTGTGACTCTTGAAGAAGGTGGATCTAGCTTTTCCGATGCGTGCTCTAATCTCCTGGTTGTTGGTCCATTCTTCATTTATTATGGTGCCGAGATAGTTGTAGTGCGTCACTCTTTCTACAGGGAATTGGTTGACGTAGAGTTAACCTTCTGTTATTCTTTTCTTGCTAATTATCATAAGCTTTGTCTTCTTAACGTTTATATTGAGTCCATATTGTTGACTGTAATATGTGATTTTGTTCTAAGAACTTGTAGGTCTTCTAAGTTGTCCGGAAATACTATGGTGTCATCTGCATATCTGATGTTGTTTAACCGGTAACCATTTAGTAGAATACCTTTTTCAGTTTCGTGCAAAGCTTCGATAAACAGATTGAAGATTAGAGGAGACAAAATACAGCCTTGCCTCACTCCACGCGTTATTTTCACATAGTCAGTGTGTTCACCTTTAACTCTGAGATTTGCTGTCTGATTCCAGTAGAGACTTCTAATTATTTTCAGATCTTGGTTGTTAATTCCTGTTTCTTTTAGTATTTGCATCATCTTGGCGTGCTGTACTCGATCAAACGCTTTCTCGTAATCAACCAGACATGCGTATACGTCGCAGTTGACGTCTCTGCATCTCTGGAATAAGACTTGTACTGAGAACAAAGCCTCTCTATAGTGGGAATTCAATAGGATAGTCAGGTTATCGCTTAGAAATGATAGACCCTCGAGGGGTCTCGAATCAAAAACACAAATATAATACCTGGGAATTTACAATTAAATATTACAGATATACAGCTTACAATTAAAATGGAAATAATAGAATTCCCAAAACAACCTTGTTTTTCCTTTTGAACTTTTATTTGCATTTAATTTCTACATGAGAGTTTTAAGTAAATGTGAATGAATTTGTAAATAGATATAGTTTCGAAATAACTTAGTCGCTTTGTTATCGACTTCTAGCAGGTAGAATGTACATTATTTTTTTTTAATAAAATGCATATTTAAATATAAATACCAACTGGTTTACAGAAAATGATAACCACCTTTTTTTATTTTGTTTATTAACAGATGTACTGCACTTTGGTTTTGATGTCATGATGTTACCCGACGGTACGCTCATGAAATACTACCAGGCACCTGATTTTAATGGTTATTTGTGGGTGAGTTTTCACAATGTTGCTGTATTACATTAAGAATATTACTTTCGAAAAGAAATAACGGTGTCCGCCTGTCTCTCTATTGGCACTCAGGTTATACCTCAATGGCACGGATAAGCTGCAAGCGGTATTAAATAATAAATTTCGCAACAAGGCGAGTGTACCTTCTCTAGTTCGGACTTCCAACAGATGTAACCGGCAAAAATAATAATTGAAAAGTGGATTTGTGTGCTAATAAAGAAATAAATATATAGTCCGAGCTATAAAGCCGATATATAGTTATAAGACCGAGTGTTAACGAACTACAAAATGTCTGCTCTGACAATCCTATTGAATTCAGGATATAGTACCAACAGCATTTGTGAACCAGAACTGGTTGGGGGAAATTTGACTTGATTCAAATTTCTTCTCTTATGATAATTCATAAGAGAATCTACAAGCTGTGTGAATTTTCACACAGCTTGTAGATTGTCTTATGAATTATCATTAGGAACAATTTTGGGAGATGACTTATGAGGCTTATAGTATGATAATTTTCGCATTTTTTTGGCTCCTGTTTTTTTTTGAGGTGCAATAAACTCAGATTTTAGCCATTCTGTTGATATTTCTCCAGCGTTGTATATGTTGTTGAATATCCTTGCGATTATTGCTATTGATTCGTTGTCGATTAGTTTGAGTAGTTCTGCTTGTATATTATCAGGGCCTGCCGCTTTGCCATCCTTTAACTGTGTTATTGCGATATAAACTTCCTGCTGTTTAGGTTACACATACAAGAGCAAATACCTAATAAAAAGATAATTGGTACAAAAGTCGTGCTACAGCTTATGGAACCACTTTTACATTCAGGTCGCGTTCTGTATACAGATAATTTTTACACTAGCGTTAATTTAGCACGATAGCACACAACAAAGATACACGTTTAATAGGCACACTGAGAAAAATAGGAAGCATAATCTGAAAGTAGTAAGTGAGGCTAAATTAACAAGGGGTGAATCAGTTCAGAGACAGAGCAAGAGTAAAGTCATAATTGGAAAATGGAAAGACAAAAGAGATGTCATTTTTCTCACTACGGAGTCTGTGCCTGAAATAGTGGATGTCCAACAAAAAGGGGTGTGGTGAGAAAGCATTTCACAATCGTGCAGTATAATAATGTGAAATCATTTATAGACGTCTCTAATCAAAAAGCATAATATTCATCAGCAGTGCGTAGGGGTATTAAATAGTATAGGAAAGTCTCAATGGAACTTCTGGTTAATACATCTATTATCAATGCACATACTGCATAAGAGGCTATAACAAACACAAAATAAGTGTCGCCAAATTTAGAAAAGAAATCGCCTCAGAAATTTTTTGGAGTCAAAATCTTCACATTGAAAATTTGGATGAACGTCGTGTTAACTAAGAATAAATCACAGACTTTTCAAAGTGGAACAGAGAGGTCGGTGTACAAGATGTTATAAAATTAATAGTAAAAGAAATGGACGTAACTTTGCTATAAAAGAAACAAAACGTGTTAAAACATCTTATCTAGCATGGTGTGAGAAGTTCTTGTGTACCAACTGCTTTTTTGACACTCATTACTGTCAAGCAAAAAAATGTTACACACAGTTTTTAAGAAGATAATAACGCGTTTATTTCTGACAAAAAATTTCAAATTTATAACCACTAGCCAAAGTGTTAACTCAAAAGAAGAGAACGAGAAATAATAATTCTTTTTGTTCTTTTCTTCTTATCACAGGATCAGTTTTGAATTTATGACAATGTTTTATTGTTCAAGTTTGTGTTATAATTCAGCTTTCAAATATGCGTTTTTGTCTGAATTATGGTAATCTTATATTAGAGGCAAGGACAAGAACCAAGGTGTCTGACGTCACCGAAAGGATCATCATCATCAACCTGTATGTGTCCACTGCTGGACATACGTCTCCCTCAGCTCTTTTCATCTGTCTCTATCTTGTGCGGCATGCATCCAGTTATTGCTAATACGCTTTAGGTCGGCAGTCCATCTAGTTGGTGGGAGGCCTCTGCTCCGTATTACTTCTTGCCTTGGTCTTCACCCTAAAATATGTTTTGTCCATCGGTTGTCTAATATTTTGGCGACGTGTCCTGCCCAATTTCATTTTAACGACGATTTTTTCGATAGCGTCTGCTGTTTCTGTTCTGCGACATATTTCTTCATTTGGGATTCGGTCTCACAGAGAGACACCCAACATCTAGCGCTCCATAGCCATCTGAGTACAGGTTACACACATTGGTCAAAGATTTTCCTTTTAAGGCAAAGGGACCGAAAGGATACCCTGACTTAAATGGAGATGAGCAAAAGCTGTATGGGAGTGGCTCAACATAGATGGTGTTGGAAACACGAGGAAGAGGCCTATGTTCAGCTGTGGACTTTTGAGGCTGGATAGTGATGATGAATATTGTATCAAAAATAAAAAAAAATTGATAGATCTCAAATACGCAAACACGCTTGGGAAAATGAGCATAGGTTCAGTGAAACAATTCAAGTATAGTCCTAAAAAACAGATGGTGAAAAGAGAAAAATAAAAGAAGCGGCCCTAATTACGATAAATGATATCAATTACGTCGCAAATTCCTCGACAGAATGCAGTAGGACCTGGTTACCCATACTAAAGGAGGAAATCAATAAAAAGAAAATACTACTATTAGTAAGTCAACAACATATCAAGGATACATCATTTATGTTTTTAAATAACATATAAAACCAGAGTTTGATGTTTATTGGGAGTAAACTAAATGTTAGACCAAATACTTACCAAGTCCGGATAGTATTATAAGGTTTTTTCTTGCTTTTTCCCTCATGATTTATGGAGCCACTAACAGAAACCACAAAAGTAGATGCATTCCGAAATTATAGCATTAATAAAAGAGTTGTTGAAGAAAAGCCAAAGTGAGAAATGAGCCAAAATATTAAGAACTACAAAGTAGAATTACAGTAGGGATTAAAAAAGTCAAGGAAAAGTGGTGAACAGATCAATGCATAGAAAAAGAAGAATATGACAGAAAATATGCCAGCTTTAATATGCATAAAAAAATAAAAGAAATAACAAATACCAAAACGCGAGCACACTATGGGATACGCAAAGATGATAATGGTAAACTCATTGCATACATCAAAGATAAACTAAGATTCTGTCAGGAATACATAAAGAATCTATTCGACGATGATAGAATGATACAAGAAGAACCACAGGAAAAAACAGGACCGAAAATAATAATGTGCGAATTAGAACAGGCAATTAGAAATGCAAAGACCGCAAAATCAGTATGCTCAGATCAGATACCCACTGAGCTAATTAAATGCATTGAAGAAGAAACACTGCATATAGTTTTAGACCTGTTCAACAAAGTATATACAACAGGAGTTATACCCGAAGATTGGTTGCTGTCCACGTTTGTAACACTACCAATGTCAGTACATGGAACAGAATGCTCCCAGTACAAAACAATTTCCTTAATAAGCCACACACTTAGGATATTTCTCAAAATAACCTGGGAACCTGGGTAAATGAAAACAATGACCAAGGTCGAGAAATAAGGACACGCATTGAAATTGCAAGACAAGTATTTATAAAAATGAAAACAATGTTTGTTAATCGAGACCTTCCTCTGAAGCTGAGGATAAGAGCCTTAAGATGCTACGTGTTCTCGACTTTGTTGTATGGAATGGGAAGCTGGACACTAAACGTGGATAATATTAAGAAGTTGGAATCATTTGAGATGTGGTGCTATAGAAGGATTTTGAAAATACCATTGAACCAACGAGTTACAAATGCAGAAGTATTAAGATGGCTACAAAAGGATTGCGAGGTCATAAAGCACATCAAAATAAGAAAGCTAGAATATTTAGGCCATATTACCAGAGGTGCTAAATATGAGATATTAAGGCTCATAAGCAAGGTAAAATCAAGAGTAAAAGATCCATAGGAAGACGAAGAATTTCTTGGCTACGAAACCTAAGATTTTTAAGTATTTGCAGTTGCAGAGAGTTGCAGCTCAGTAGATCTTTTCAGAACAGCCGCCAACGAGGTGCGGATAGTTGTGATGATAGCCAACCTCTGATAGGAGAAGGAACTACAAGAAGAAGAACTAACAGGAAAATTTCACTGTCATCATTGCATGTGGTTGTCTTTTTAAAGAAAAATCAAATGCTATGATTTTTATAATGGGTATTTTCAATTAAAGTTGATTTCATGTAATCGAATAAACTATATTACAATAAAGTCGTCCCAGGAACGTAACAGTAATGACAATATCATTTTAAAGTCGTCTACTTTAAAATGTACAATATACAGGGTGGTCCTTAAGTAATTGTACAAAAAAAAACAGTACACTTAAAAATATTACGATTTAAGCCAAATTGCTTTAATAAAATGTTGATATTAAGAAAGATACAGGGTGTTGAAGTGCAAATTTAAGATTTTATTTTTCGCTAAACTTTCATGTTTGTAAACATTGATGTATAAAAATTTACAACTGGGTACTTTTAAATATGAGAAATTATAATTTGATGCACACTTTGATGTAGCTGATAGAGGGCGCCACATATGCCACATATGTGGCATAAATTTGCACTTAATTTTTTTGCTCGTTAAGTTGCCTGTATTTGATAAAAACTATTAAAGATACATTATTTTAACAAATAAAGGTATACCTGTTAGTAATTTCAAAACTTAACAGTTTTCGAGATAATTGCATTTTACAAATCAGCTGCATAATTCTAATTTAAGGCAATTACTTCAGGCAACGAAGGAAAAATAGACAAAAACATTAATACTTCTGTATTTTAGTATAAAACACCTTTAACTAAAGTTAATAGTTAACGAAATATTAAATAAAATAAATATGTTAGCAGGATAATTAATAATAGGATTTGACAAAATAGCAGAATAATGGGATTTTATATAAACATTTTACGTTTCATGTTAAATTAAAGCCATAATCAAAACATTTTGATTACAAACCAAATTAAGAAATGGGTAAACTAAATAACATAACTTTTTGTCAAAGTAAGTGTTCGGTATGTCCATCATTTTCTTTAATTCATTTGTCAATATATTCCAAAAAAGATCGTCTCATATTAAATAGCATCATTGGTTCTAAAGAAACTGCTGCAGTATTTATTTCTTCTCATAGTTGGCTACGAATGTTTATGGGATTCTTATAGGGACGTTGTTTTAATGCGCTTCATACACCAAAATCAAGCAGATTAAATTCTGGGCTACGTGGTGGCTATAATGTATATTGGATGAATATATTCTTTTGGCTACATATCCAAATCTTATGGTATATTGTGGAACTACACCTTATTTGTCGCAGAGGTTAAATATTGTATTAAACTGTATTGATTCTCGTTCACTGGTTACTTATATACACACGGAATAATTTATTGATGACATTACTTATTTATATGATTACGTTATAGCTCACAAGTAACTATAATTACATCTCGAACAAATGGACTATTATGATTTACTAAAGAACTAATATCATGCTGAACTAAATTGCCTGTGTGTTTACTATATTTATAACAATATCGGTTATTAGGCCAACGATAATGTTTTTGTAAAAATGCTAAGTCTTTAAGGTTAAATTTGTAGCAAAAGTATTATGAAACAAGACACATATGTGTTATTTGATATCTGTGCTCTAGTTTCTTATTGTCCTAATAAAAATGGATAAACAATTTACGTAATAAATAATAAGTATTCCTTTGAAATTTTTTATGAATTAAATAATTATATTAATATCTCACCACATTGCCAGGGAATATGACCACGACATATGTTCTCACGGACTTCTCTCTAGAATGTGGTGGCATACCATCTTGCATAAAGCACATATTTTGGGTTTCCAGCATTTTACAATAGAGAAAAAGTAATGCAACGCAAGTATCGAATCTTAAGTAGCGATAGAGAAGGGAAATTGTAAATATATTGACGGCCAACGTTTGAATACGGACACGGCACGTAAAGAAGAAGATGAAGAATCTTTTCTCCAATAAGACATTTAGCAGCCATAACAAAGCATTTTGTGATGTTACATTATCATCTTTGAGTTGTTTTAATAAGAATAAATTATTAATTATGCTTATCTACAGATATTCACAGTATCACAAATAAGAATTATTATGCAACTAACTTATAAAATGCGATTATCTCGAAAACTGTTAAATTTTGTGATTACTAACAAGTATACCTTTTCTTTGTAAAAAATATTGTATCTTTAATATTTTTTAACACAAATAGAGCTAACTTAAAGAGCAAAAAATTTAACCCAAATTTATGCCATGTGTCATTTATGTTATGTGGCATATGTGGCGCCCTATATCGGTTACATTAAAGTATGTATAAAACTATAATTTGTCCTACTCAAAAGCATTTAATTGTAAATTTTTGTTTAAACATTTTTATAAACGTAAAAGTTATAGCGAAAAATAAAATTTTAAATTTACACTTTAACACCTTGTATCTTTCTTAATATTACCATTTTATTAAAGCACGGTTTCTGTTTGTACAATTACTTAAGGACCACCCTGTATATCTGAATTGCCACTATGAATAAGTCAGATAAAATTAAATTAGAAGAATTTTTTATCAAGTAACAAAAAAAGAAAATTTGTTTAATTTATTAATATTTTGTATTTTAATAACGATTTCCGAAGTGGAAACCGAAACATCAAAAATAAACTTAATTTAAACTTATATTGTGGGTCGTTCCCAATAAAAATAGTATTGTTAAAAAGCTATTTTCCTGTGGCATCTTAAAGTAATTACTATTTTTATGTAATTGCTACTTTAATGGGAATAATAATAATAAGTGGAAATTGAAACGTCAATAAACTTATTTCATTGTGGCTTATTCTGATTACAATAGTAATTACATAAAAGTAATTTTGCATTAAGTTTCCACAAGAAAATGACATATCAAAACAATATTAAGAAATTGATAAATTCAGGTTTTTAACTATGTTTTAATTAATTTTTCTTCAAATTATCTAAATCCCGTTTTTAAGATCCTCCCTTTTCTATCCTTGTTTCTTCGTTTGTTATTGTTAAGTGGAGAAGAAATGAACAAATTTAGTTTTTTGGTTATTTTTTATTAATCTTCCTTCAAATCATCTACATTTTGTTTTTTATTACCCCCGCTTTCCTCTCCTTGTCTCTCCTTTTGGATCATTTGACCTAACTATTACATAATTTTAGAAATACTATGAAATAATTAAGTTAATTTAATTTGTGATTTCATTTAAGTTATTATAACAAATTGAGATTGAGAAGTGAGGAGATTTAAGATATAATACTTAAATCCTTTTATAAATAATCAAATATCTAACGCAAACATTGATATTTAGAAATGACTTTAGAATTTTTAATTTAAGATTTATTAAATATGAAGTACCTACGTAATGGAAATTTTTCAATGTATAAACTGGTTCATCAAGAATAGAGATAAATGCAATATATTATTTTTGCTTTAAGTTGACAAATTAACATTGATGTTTCTTTAATAGTATCCGATCAGATTCTGCTATGATGGAGGACATGACAATCCTTCTAACTTTCAAACTTTAATATTCTGATCCTGCTTGCTAAGCTTTGATAACATTTTTCAAAACTGAATCAAACCTTCCACGAAAGTCAGAGATGTAAAAAAGTTACTAGATTTTTTGTTTCTATACTATGGAAACAGGTAAAATATAGAGAATGCGATTAGGAGTATTGACTGATTAAGCTAATTTACTTTATCGTGTCCGGACGGACGTGTCATTCATATAATTTGGGCCCAGAATAGGGTTACGTCGGTTCCAACTTTGTTGGCGAGCCACACATCTTTGAGGGTACACCGATGAGAACAGTTTCTGCATGTAAGAAGATGTTCCATATCTTGTATATTTCCACAGTCACAGACACATGTTTTCCCCCATATTGCCATGTTTGATTTTACCGGAGCGACCCCCGTTCTTATTGTATTCATAGTTTTCCACGTTGTAAAGTCTAGAGATTGGCCAGTTCATTGAATCTAAGGAAGAGGAAAATACTCGAACGGTTCATCCTGCAATGTTCCAAGTAAGCTTTTTTTGGATTTAAGTCGCTTTCCTGCGGTTCGTGCTTCGAGGTGCTTCGTATAGGGCATGTAGCTCATCCGCGATTTGTTTAATTTTTTCTATTTACTCGGCTAAATTTCTGTGTATTGAGGGATCTGCAAATCCTTCTGCTTTGTATATATTTGAGGGTGGCGTCGGTTACTATACTGCATGTCTTATTTAGCGCAGTATCCACTTATTTGGTGTTAGCAAATCTGTTCCACACGGATCACGCATATTCAGCAGTTGAATTGTAAACACAGTGCCTGCGCCGTTGTTCTTAAGATGCCAGAACATGCACCCCATTTACTTTTCGTTAGCTTCCTGAGTATACTGTTCCTAGTTGTTACATTCCCTCTCATTTTTATGCAGCGGTGGCTGTAGGTGAGGGACCAGTCTAGAGTCCAATATATTAAGGTTTTTCTGTGTATTCTAATGGATTATTATTCCACGCAATTTGGAGTTTTCGTTTAGCTTCTTTTGCGTATGCATGTATGAATGTAAAAGGTAGAAATATGGGTTTTAGAAGGATTGGAATCATGGATTCCTTATGAAATCCTGCAGGTAGTATGCAGTCATTGTTTTTAAGATAGTTTCGAGTTTTTCTTTTACTTCTTCCAAACTTTTTGCTTGAGCAAGTATTACGTGATCGTCAGCATAGAGGAAGTGCTTGGTTTCATTCCACATGGGTTGGTCGTTTGTATACATATTGAAAAGCCCTCTTCGATGATTTCTTGTTAGTGTAAGCACTTAACCAGTGCAAGATTTGCCAGATCTAATTCCCCGTGTTGTGAGATGAGGTGTTTGTCGGCACTTATTTCTATTCTGACCCGGATGACTCTCTCGTACAGTTTGAAAAAGTAACAGAACAGGGAAAAAGGTGTGTAGCTACTGGAATTTTCTGGTTTTAACAAAGCGATTACTTTAGATTTTCTTTATTTTCTTCATTATTTTGTAATTTCGCAGGCTTTACAGCACGTGTTATAGAGTTGCAAGATCCATTTTTTTGCTCCTTGGCCTTGCTGCTTTATTTGTTTACTGCATTTATTATCCACACCTGTAGCTTTTCTGTTTTTTAACCGTTTTATACTATCATGAGTTAATTCAGTATAAATTAAGGTTCTAATTGGTTTGTCTCCTTATAGTCTTCTTCTAGTGTTTGGGTCTTTATATCGTGTCTTAGTTCTTCCATTTACAAGAAATTGAGTAGCAACTCTGTTTGCTGCAACTTTGCAAGATAATTTCTATTCCTTATGATCACCGCTAAGTTTTTTACCAAGGTTGCATTTTTTACAGGGTTCCGATCCACTTTTCCTTTCTGGCTTGAATCAGCTGTCTGAGTTAACCATTTCTTGGCTAAAAAGATCACCTGCATAGAGGGTTTCATATGTTTTCATTAGTTCTTTGGACTCGCTGGACATCTAGGGAATATACTGTTGTCTATATCCCCAGAGGTCAGCTCAAATTTTTCGTAGTTTTTTAATTTTGGTAAAAAACCTAGCAACTAAAAATCTAGCATATCTGTATACCTTTTCTTATTTACCTGTTTGAAGTTTAATCTTTTTCTGAACGGTATAGCTTGTGGTCTGACAATTGGAAAGATGTTTATTGCTTATATGCTGAGTTTTATATATAGCCATGCCATTGGGTTTGATAGATCGATCTTCGAGGTAAGTACTAGAAGGCTGTAGGTTGCTCTAGAAGGATGGTAAAAGTTTAGGATTATGGATTAATGTGAAACCACTTGTTTCAGCCCATACTTCTACTGTTGTCTTCATTTAGTCTGAATCGGCGTAGCCCCAAAATTCCGGTTTAACTTATTAACACTTTTGTTTATTACTTGTACAACTAAATAATTTTCTATATAATTCAATAGGGCAGTCCTCTAATATATTTAGGATCCCACGTATCACCAGTGTTCGAAGTCATATAATTTTCATTGAAATTGCCAGTCATTCATATGGCCAGTTGTATAAACACAACTGGCATCTGAAAAATATTCATTTATCGTACGTTTGATTTAGAATTAGCTTAAAGCTGTTTTTATAAATATGATAAATTTTCAAGATCATTGAATTATTAATTGTTTTTCAGAACGTTCAGTGACCTAAATAGTATTTGTAAATTTGTAAAGACTAATTGTAAATAAATCATTAAAACTTATTAATACTAAATAATTAATTATTTTCGCTTAAACAAAAACACACAATTTAAAAAATAAATATAATATATGGGAGGAAAGACAGTTAAGATTTGATTTCACGTATAGCGCCTTTGTATATTCGCTTATATGTATTTAATTCTAAAATGAATCTTCGGAGCGACTATTTACAGATACTCTGAACGTGAAGACAATGTTTCCTGTCGTAATAGAAGCAACGCTAAAATGGCTTCAGTATGGACGCAATAGCGACATCCGATAATAAATCACGAAACTCTAAATCTGAAGATTTTTAATTATCGAAACCAAATTTAGATTTTTGCTTTAATCTGTGCCTTCTAAGAATTGCAAGGCAAAACAGACGTTGATAATAATGTAATTAGAGAAATGGGGAATCTAAAATTGCATTCCATAAAGATATCTCCTCAACTAAGCAAAAATCCTTGGCGAATTGGTTTCTAGTACTCATAAAGAGTATGTCGAAATAAAATATGGGATAATAAATAATAGATGGATTCGACCGTTACTTGATGGAAATTCATTTTATGTAACAATAAAACACTGAAAACTTTGTTTTCAAAACTTCCACACAATTCATTATAAAATCTTATCACTACAGCTGTTTCGGCAGAGTGCCTTTGTCAAGTGATCTATTTTTGGCATGGTTTACACTTAGTAGTCGTTAATGAAATAGGTTGAGGAGGGGAGAACTGTTTGTCTCAAGTTGGTCATTCAGAATTATATCTGTGTTAAAGTGTAAACGCATTGCAAAAATAGATTACTTGAGAAAGGCACTCTGCCGAAACAGCTGTAGTGATAAGATTTTATAATAAATTTTGTGGAAGTTTTGAAAACAAAGTTTTCAGTGTTTTATTGTTACATAATAAATAATATATGGGATTTGGTTGTGCGTCAAAATTATTATATATTTTTTTCATAAATTGTTGAAATAATAATTTCACTTTATGAAATTTTTATGACATACATAGTAAATAAAAAAATGATACAAATTAAGTCCTTCTTACAACTAACACTAATTTTTACTCTTTCACATATTTCTAATAATCTTCGCAACAATCACTGGTTGGATTTCTTAATGTAATTTTCTATCACTTACTTTCTCCCATTTGTGTAGTTTTGAAATATTGTAATTTTTTTTACAAAAGTATTAAGGTTTTACTCCATTTACGTGACGTTGTACATGGGTACTAAGATATTGTTTTTGCTTTTACGTGCCATAATTTCATTAAACAACTTGTCTTGTTATCAAACCTACTACAGATTCTCCTAACGCTGCGCACATTCTACCAGAAATTTCATCTGGTTCAACTGCAATAACTTTATATATTTTTTTATATTCGTGGGTAACTTTATTCCAGATTTCTGGAACCCTTTACCAGCTTGTGGAGGTCTAATGGTTTGTGCTGGGTCTCAGTGCTGTTAAAAGTTGCAAATGTTCTTATCACAATAAAACGCTGGGAAAAACGCACAGCGCAGGAAAATCCACCGTTACAGACAATATGAATATCTAACTATTTAAATTAATTGCAGACGATGAGGGTAAAAGCCTAGACTTGATAACAGCACTATTAAATAAGATATACGACCCAGGTAAAATACCATCAGATTGGCTAAAATCACCATTCGTAACATAACCAAAAAAGCCCAATTCCTCACAGTGCGATGAATACCAAATATTAAGCTTGACATCTCATATTCTTAAAGCTTTTTTCAGAATCATTCATACACAAATTTACAAAAAGTTTAAGGTTCAGATGAGTGACACTTAATTCGGATTTCGAACAGAAGTGGGAAAATGAGAGGCTATTTTTACCCTCAATGTGTTAACACAACGATGTAGAGACATAAATGTGGATTTATACGCATGTTTCATAGATTATCTAAAGCATTTGAGTGCGTTAATCATTAAAATATGATCCATATTCTGATAACAACTGGAATTGACGAACAGCACTTGCGAATTATCTCAGAACTATATTGGCACCAAAGAGTAACAGTAGAAATAGAGCACAAAACATCCGAAAATATAACATAGCATAAACAATATCAGATATGCTGATAATACCGTCCTTATAGCAAACAACACGTAAGAACTGCAAAATATAATAAATTCTGTAGTTAGACAAAATATCAACAGCCAATGTAAACCAAAACAAAAATCTACCAAAAATCAAACAAGCGAGGAAAACACTCATGAACATGAAAACATTTTTTATAAGATCAAACGTCAGTCTGGAGCTCAAAACCGAAATGATCAGATGTTACATTTTCACTATTTTGCTCTATGACTGACTAGAAGGAAGACTAGAAGTTCAAGGTCAAAGATCAGTAGAAATACGCTAGAACTCATAGCTACACGACCTAAGGAGATAGTTTAACCACTCATTCACAGAAATCTTTCATGTAGCAGTTTCCAAAGCTACAATTGATTCACCAACCTTCCAAAGGAGATGATACGATAAGAAGCATACCAGCTTGTATCGGCCTAGTTTCGTCAGCTAATATACCTCGTTTCGGCAGTTTCACACTGGCCCATCGCATCACTTATAATTAGCTGGGTGATTTTCTACATATAAACCACATGTGGGTGGTGTGTTCTTGCTATTTTTACAGCTTTCTGTACTGTGATGCACTCCATATTTCACGTATACATATGGTCTATTGCAATATGTTTTTGAATGGCCCTATAATTGACATTTCATACATTGGATGATATTTTTGTTTTTTATGGGTGGTTCAATTTGTATATTGCAGTGTTGTAATTTCTGAATTCTATAAATATCTTGGTTATCGCCTGATGGTACAAGGTCAACAAAGCACATATTACCTGTTTTGTAACCCTATGTTAAGCATTAATGATGTTTATTACCTTGCTATGAAGTTTTGTCAATTCTTCTTTGATATCTTCTGTTGCACATGCATGGTGAAGATACCTAATTCCTAAGATTCGGTAGGCTCTTTCTTCCTTTGGTTGATATGTGTGATGAATAATGTTGTTCTCTCCCATATACCTTGATAATTTTCTGTATATTTCTGGGTCGCTACAATTTATTTTGACTGTATTATTTGCCATGGTCCTTGTTTGAATTGTTCAGCTTCAGCTATTTCTGTAATTTTTTTTTCTCATTTGTGGGAAGTCGCTTACACCGCAACAAATATTGGTGATAGTTTAGGTTTTCTTGACGCTCTTTTATTTTGATTAGTTTTAATTTCTTGGATATTCGTTAGGATATTATATTCGTTCAATAATGTAGTGGTATGATAATCTTTGTCTGTTTCCTGTGAAAGATGTGGGTTGGTTTATTTGCATATTGTACATATATCTGGTGTTTGTGAAGAGGTTTGTGGATAACTCTTGTATATTTTAACTCTTATTTAGTTTGGTGGATACTGAATTGACATTGGCTAGCTGTTTACATTTTGCATTTGTTGGCTAACTATATAGTTGTCAAATCCTGTCCCGTTTCCAGTTGGTAACATTATAAATAACTTGGTGAATTGATTTTAAATTTACAAAAATTGAGTGAGTTTATTGTTTTCAAGTCTATTATAAATTGATTGCTTTTCAATCACTTTACATTAACATGTATCTGTTCAATTCGAAAAACCGATCGCATGGTCATAAGGAAAGATTTTAATCATGCGCTCGGTTTGCTAATAGCTAGATAGATCTAGTCATTTATGCATTTTTGTTTTATTTGCCTAGTTTGTAAAATTAAATACCCATATCTGCTGACGTTTTTATTGTTTGATCGTTAATAGAGATTTTATTTGCTTCTTCACTAATTTTTTTTTGTGTTTATGCAGTTTATTATTGTAACTCTATACTTACAACCCTTAGATTTAAGGGTCTTGATACACGAACCCTAATATTGTCGCGTCAGCAGCGCCGCTTGTTAGCGTCGGCCCAACCGGACAATGGCACTACCATTGAGTAAATTATACAAACGACATTGCCGTCACCGAGTCGGCGTTATACCGACGGCAAGTGTTGCTAGCGCGACACCAAGTTATATGTAGCACAGAAAACGCGGACAAAGCGACGCAACTACAATCACGTATAACTTGGAAATTATGCGACCTGTTTTACACGTCATCAACGCGACGGTGTTACCGCTCGTACAACAGCTCCCTTACTGCTCACGAATTTAATCTGATGTATTAGTATCACTGGATAATAAAATAATAACGTAAGCGAATCTGAGATGGTTTAAGTCAAAGCCATGAATTATAAATCCTGTATCATCTCATTTCAGCTGTTTAAAGACGTCTTATGAGACTCAAGTCAACAGTTTTGGAGATATATTATCACCTAGTAGAACTACCAATCGACTAACCACTCATCAAATATATCAGTATATTTGTATTTAATTTGTTTATTTTTTTATTAATCGGGTGAATATGTACATGTTCTGAGTAAATTCCCGCTCTCAAGTCCAGATGAAAAAGAAGGAAAGTGAAAGATTAGTGAATTAATCTCGGTAACAGTATCTATTCCAAATGGCTACTGTTACCAAGATTAATTTGGTTAAATAATGATGCGCACCGTCGTATTTACTATATGATGATAATTCTGTGACAAAGGTCAAGATCTTTTCCACATCCCCTGTAAGTCCGGATTGTTCAGATTGTTGGCTTGTAAATTTGTGTTCTGTATACTGTATATTTTTTCCTCGTGAAATGTAGTATTTGGTTCTTTTAATATTATCAAATATATTTAAAATATATGTTTATTATTACAAAGACAAATATTTGTCTTGTACTTAAAGATTTAACTGTTCATTTTTAATTTTTCCGTTGCATTGTCTCCGGTAAAGTTTTTTGACTTTGTTTGGTTTGTTTAAGCTTTTTTCTTAATTTTGATAGGCACATGTGATGCGATTTTATCTATACTATTTCATAATCTTTGCAGCATATAACAAAACTTTTTTACTTAAGAGTAAGTTAGAAAAAATAATGTTTTCTTTATCAGAGTTGTAAGAAATTATTTTCAATTGTAATATTTTAATTTTTATTAACTTTACTACATAATATAATACAGACATGAATATGTAAATTATGTTTACATATTATACTTTTATATCTTTACCGTCCATATCTATATACACATATGTCCAAAATCTTTTTATTAATTTTTATATATAAAATCTTCTGAATAGTTAAACATCATTTTGTTTCAATTCTCAACAATACTAAACAAATCTCAAAACCAGATAAACGATATGCGAAAAAAATATTTATTTTCTTAGAGTGAAAAACTTACAATGTACAACTTACATTTAAAAATAAATTAGTATAGAAAAAAATAATTTTTAATAAAACTAATAATAAGTATTTCCTCCATTGGTCTGTATGCAAGCCTGTAGGCGGTTTGGCATGCTGCCGATTAACTGGTCGAGCTGGGCTTGCGGAATTCTCTCCCATTCTTCACGAGCAGCATCTTTAAGTTCTCAAAGTGTAATAGGGGGATTGGTTCGCTTCTTGATGCGTGTTTTGAGAATGTCCCAAGCATGTTAAATAATGTTCATGTCGGGGGAATTCAAGGGCCACTGTAATGTAGATATTCCTTCTTCTTTAAGAAAATTTTGTACTGCTGATGTTCGATGAGAAGGTGCGTTGTCATGCATAAACACAAATTCATCACCTACTGCCCCTCGGAATAGACGTACAACAGGATTTAAAACTTCCTTGATGTACACAGCACCAGTGACTCTTCTCACCAGAACCAGCAGTGACGTCCGTGTACCACTTATAATACCACCCCAAACCATAATACTACCACCTTCAAATAGGACACGCGGTTTAGCTGTTTCTAGTGGGGCTTGTCGTCCTGGGGCCCTCCAAATCAGTGTTCTTCGCGAATCAGATACCAAGTCAATTTCTGGAATCACGTTATTCCAGTTAGGACCATGATGCACCATTTCTCTAGTCGATTGCAACCTTACTATTTTGTGTTGGTAGGTTAGTTTAGGAACACATAGTGGTCTTCTACGATACAAATTTACCGCATTTAGTCTGCGTATTATTGTTTGCCGTGAAATATTTAGTCCTTGAAGCCGAGAAATTTCTCTGGATATACCACTTTTAGATTCCAGACGATTTCTACGAGCTATAAATGTTATTTGCAGGTCTTGTGCTGCTGTTGTACATCGATTTCTACCACTTCTGGGACGATCCTTGACGTTATTTGTATCTTGGATTTTGGAGTAACATCAGCAATATTCGCGATATAACTTTGACTAAAGTCCTGTTGTAACAAAGCAATTACTCTGGATCTGTCAAAATGAGATCACGTTTTTAGGCATTTTTAAACGGCTCAATTCAAATTTAAACAAAGACTGAAATAATGTGTAAATACGCTAATCAGTTGAATGTGACCAAAATCATACAAAAACGATTCAAATTTTTTATAATTTTCATTTAAAAACCCTCGAGAATGAATATCAACAACAGTTTTAAAACCACCATAGGCGTATATATATATTATTTGTACGTATTCCAAACTTTTGGACATGTATAAATGTATATATATATATATATATATATATATATATATATATATATATATATATATATATAAATTGTTATGATGTATTTTTTGTTTGAATGATGAGCAATGAGTATTTTTAATAATATAGGGTTTTTATCGCGGTTCTCAAAGAATTAGCTTGTAAGTACTTTTTTAAATTATCTTTATTATAAATATTATGAAACACACATATATATCTAACCTAGTCAATGTAAATTTAAAATAAACTATCTTTAAACTGATATTCTTATAAAACTAATTAAATTCTATAGACAATCTAAAATTTAAACAAACTATCTTCAAAATTGAAATTGTTATGACACTAACTAAATTATATTAACAAAATTTTGTACCTTTCTTTCACTGAATGCCTAAATGAACTGTTTTCCACTAAGTATATAGATTCTAATCACCACTGAATGTCTTCGTACTTCAGTTATCCTTGTTTTTTTGTGAAATTACTTTTTCCAATTATCAGCTTCTACCAATTTAAGATATAGTTTTCTTCACCAGCATTTATACACCACCAACCAAACCAGCAAACAGCATTTATATTTATTCTTCTTTTCAATATACCAATATCCAATTATTATAAGTTGATTTATACTAATCTCCAACCACAATATAATTTAATTTCTTCCAATATACTTTTATAATCTTCAATAATTATTTGTGTATAATTATAAATGTGCATTAATTATATGCATAATTTTTAATCTTCATTTAACTCACTATATTTAACAATTTGACTATTTGTACCTGATTCTCTGACTCCAAATAATCTTTCATATTTCTTACTAAACTTTTCTGACTGACTTCTTGAAAATTCTGAACAATTTACTTCACTAAATGTGTCTAATAATAAACTGGCCTGACTTCTGACTAAAAACTTCCAAAAAACTCTTAAAACTCTTCTGACTGCACTATCTAAAACTTTTCTGACTAAAAACTTTCAAAAACTCTTAAAACTCTTCTGACTGCACTATCTAAAACTTTTCTGACTAAAAACTTTCAAAAACTCTTAAAACTCTTCTGACTGCACTATCTAAAACTTTTCTGACTAAAAACTTTCAAAAACTGCCATCTTGAATCCAAATCACGGGTATTTATATGTTTTTGGATTTCTAGAACCATCTCGTAAGATATCATGTTCTAATTTGTTCTATCAAATACTTGTCTGAATTTTCTGGAACAAACCATTTCGCAAACATGGCCATCTCCGGAGATCCAGAGAATTCCATTCTTTTCTATTAATAATTTTGTTTACATTTAGGCTTTTCAGATCAGAATATATAATTAAATTAGTAACTAACACTCTAATTTAATAAAATACACATTTCAAACAATATATTATATAACCCCACTTTATATTCCCTTATGATTAATTTCTATCTGTCAAATTACTCCGAGAGTATTTTTGGTTGCCTATGCACATGGCTCACTTATATATATTTACAATATTAAAATACAACTTTTTACAATTATTATATGCTAATTTATTAAAAATGCCCTCACATAAATATATTTTTATAAAATTCTCTAGTATATAACTTATTTAAAATAATCAAATACTTTTTAATATCTAATATTATGTAGTATATAACTTATAAATTATTTTCTATAAACCCCAATCGTCACAATACCCCAAAAATAATATTTAAAATAAATAATTTACTTATTATTTTTTTAAATATTAATTTTCTCATACCTTATTAAATTTAATAAATTAATAATTCAATTTTTTTTATTATTTAAAATGTGTTAAATACATCCCTGTTCGCTGTCTACGTCAAAACAGAGAACAACGGAGCACAGTTCGGCTATTCTATGGTCAAACTGTCATGTCAAATGGAGCAATGGATGCGATATCAGAGAATAAAATATAACCTTAATTAAAAATATAATCTATATGGTGTTCTGTTTATTTATAGACAAAATCCAGGAATTATTTCCATTCAAAATAACTTTCATCGATATAAATTGGTAAGTTTTTTCACTTTATTATATTAGAAAGACATTTTTATAGCAATTATAGTATCAATTTTGTGTCTAACCCCAAATTATGATTTTTAGGGTACAAATTAATTTCCATATATACAAAATTCAACAAGTATGATGTCAAATTGATTCAAAATAATGAAATCTACCATCTACCTATGAAATGGATCTATCAGTAAGTTATTAGTGTTATTATATTTGTGTTAAAGGTATAGAAAATATTATTCAATCTCTTCATGATATTGAAAAATGTCGTTGATATGAAATATGCCTCTTAGTCTGTTCTCTGCATCTATTAACACATAACTATTTAGTCCATTCTGATTTTCAATTGTATATGGACCTTCAAACATTGGTTGTAATTTCTTACAACGGTTTTCTTTAACATTACTTTTTCTAAGTGAACGAATTAACACTAGGTCTCCTTTTTGAAATGTGATTGGTTTTTTTATATTTTGATTTTGTCTTCTGATATATTTTTCAGCTTTCCTCCTAATTCGGTTATTCACTTTCTGCATTACTTGTTCTAACATATCCTGATTATATTCACTAATCCACTTTCTGTTTCCTATATGGCCAAACATTAAATATTCTGGTATTTCCTCTGTATTCAAATTATGTGTATTATTTAAAAAATATTCTACTTGTGGTATATGTTGCTGCCAAGTTTCGTGTTGATTTTGACACAGTATCCTTAAATATTTTATAACTTCTTTAATATATCTTTCTGCAGGATTTGCCTGAGGATGTCTGATACTTGTAAAATGAATGTTAATTCCCTTTTTCTCACAAAATGTCCGAAATTTTTGGTTGTTAAAATATGTAGCATTATCTATTATGCAATTTCTAAATGGTCCTATTTCTTCGAAAAATTGATTAATATATAATTTTAATGTTTTAACATTTGTTCTAGAGCAGGGATATAGTTTAATAAATTTTGTATATAAATCAACTATCACTAGTATATGCTTTTTTCCAGTTGGACTGAGAACTAAATTTGAAATAAAATCCATGGAAACTGTATTTAGTTTTTCATATACAACATTAGATTTATATGTGTTCTGGTTTTTGAAATTCTTTTCTTTGTTTAGTTGACATATTGGGCATTGGGTAGTAATTTCTTTTGCTATACTTATGTCATTCTTTGCAAAATAATTGTCCCTAAATAGCATCCATAGCTTTCTTGAACCAATATGCATATAATTGTTATGTAAATTTTTCAATATTTTCTTTGCTAAAGTTCTAGTTATTACATATACTTCTATGCCATTTATTATTTTATAATATACCCCATCTTTCCTAAGGACTTTTTGTTTTTCACTCAAATTGATCTGATCTCTTATAATTTCTTCTTTAGAATATAATCCTGTACTTTCTACTAATTGATTTAATCCAATTTTTATTGTGCGCTGCCCTTTTTGTGGTGTATTTTCTAACCTTGATAAAGCATCTGCCACTATATTGGATTTTCCAGAAATGTATTAGACTCCACCGATGTATTCTACTGTTTCCATATTTGTTATTTAATATAGACGTTAAAGCTTGGTGATCTGTTTCTATTGTAAATTCATTACCCAACAAATAAAATCTTAATTTTGTGACACAGTGTATTATACTTGCTAGTTCTAATTCTGAAACTGAGTAACCCTTTTCATGTGGCTTTGTGATTCTTGAAATGAATTGTATTGGGTATTCGACCCCATCATGTATTTGTAATAATACCCCTGATAATCTCTCTATTGATGCATCTGTTCTTAATATGAATGGCTGTGTGTAGTCAGGATAGTATATTTTCAAATTTGACAGAAAAATGTTTTTAATTTCTTGGAATGCTAGTTCTCTTCTCTGATCCCATCTCCATTTTACACCTTTTCTTAGTAGTTCAAGTAATGGAATTTCTTTTATACTTAGATCTGGTATCATCCTTTTATAATAATTAATTATTCCAATAAATGCTCTTAAAGTTCTTAAATTGTGTGGTGTTTTATATTCCTGAATGACTTGTGTCCGTTCTGGATCCATTTCGATTCCCTTAGTGTTAAGTTTATAACCTAGATATATGACTTCTTTTTGAAAAAATGTACATTTTTCTTGATTTATTTTTAGTCCCACTTTGTCTAATCTATTTATTATAATTTTTAGGTGTTTCTCATGATCTTCAGCCGTTTTAGAAAAAATTAAGATATCATCAATGTAGTGAATTACAAAATGTTCATATTGATCCAAAATATCATGAAGACATCTACATAGAGCACTGCAAGATGATTGAAGTCCAAATGGTACTACTTTGAATTGATATACTACTCCATCTATCTGAAATCCTGTATACTGTCTACTTTTTCTTTCTAGAGGTATTAACCAGAAACTATGCTGTAAATCGATTTTAGTGAAAAATGACATTCCTGTAATTCTTCCTAATATTCCATCTATACTCATTGGTGCTTCAAATTGCTTTTCAGTAATCTTGTTAATATTCCTTGCATCCAAACATAACCTGATTTCACCTGATCTTTTTCGTACTACTACTATGGGGTTAATAAAACGTGTGTCTGCCTTCTCAATGATCCCATCTTCTAACATATTATTAATTGTTTTGTTTACTTCTTCTCTGTATTTATATGGTATTGGGTATGATTTTGTTTTAAAATCTTTTTCTTCTTTAACTTTTATACTATGGACATAATTTTGTGCAATTCTATTTTCTTTATTGACAAGTCCCCTGTGTTGCTGCAATATGGAAATGACTATTGATTTATATTCTTCAGGGCAATTTAAAACTTTCATTATATCTTCTTCTTTACAAACAAAATTATTCTTCATTATGTACTCATTATTCCTTGCTTCCAATTTTACGCACTCCGCCTCGTAGGCATCCATCTGCTTAAAATTTCCATTCCTTAAATATTCACTACAATAATTATTCTTTACATTCTTCTGGGACATTTCCCTATCATCAAAATACATTTCTTCTTCATAAACATCATTATTTTCTTTTAATAATATCCTATCAACTCTTATTCCTTCTTCTACCTCATCTTTCTGCATAAATTTAATTATTTGCCCTTCCAAAGTTACCATTTTTTTTTCAAAATCTATCTTTACTTTCTTCTTTTCCAATTCATCATTTCCCATTAATATATCAACACATAAATCCTTGACAATAAATCCTTGCATATTAATTTCTTTATTAAGAATATTAATTTTAAAATTGGCTAGTTTATCAATTTCACCCAACTTCTTATTATTTGCACCAACAATTTTAATTTTTGGAATCTTTATTATATCTGATAATTTTAATGTATTAAAAATAAAATTCTCCGAGACTAATGTACTTTCTGAACCAGTATCTATCATAATCTTAATCATTTTATTTTTTGGCCAAAGCATTTATATAAATTAAATTAATAGATTCAATAATTTTCTCTTCATCTAAAGAAATAAATTCAGAAGGTTTTTCATAATAGCAATGGCCTAACTTGTAATTCAGAAAGTTTACTGCACAAAATTTTGATTATTAGAATTGTCAGATTGTATCTGACCACTTGGATCTGATGTCCTATGTCTTTCCCTACTATGACTTCTACTCACATTTTCCTGCCTTGTAGTACTTCGTTCCCTGTCTTCGCAGCTTCTATTCCTTCGAACACAATTTACCTGTCTGTTATAGTTAGGTCGCTCTGTATTTCTTCTATTATTAAAATCTTGTCTATTATTATTAGTACTGTTATTAAAATGTTGTCTATTATAATTAGTATTATTATTAAAATTTTGTCTATTATAACTAGTATTATTATTAAAGTTCTGTCTATTTGGATTACTGTTATTATTATTAAAATTTTGTAAATTATCACCATACCTATAATTATTATTTTTATTATATTGAAAGTTATTATTGTTTTTTCTGTTGTTATTATTACTTGTCATATTGCCTCTTTGTATTCTTTGAATAAAATTAATAAAACTATCTATTGTTTGAATATTTTGTACAGTTACGGTTTGCACAACATCAGCATCAAAATGTCTAGATACATTTAAGACTGTTTCATCCTCTCTAAGTGGTGGTTCTAAATATTTTGCAACTGTTATCAATTTCAATGCATAATCTACCATATTTGATTTTAAATTTTGATTATACTTTCCAAAATATAGAATTTCTCTAAACTTTGCTTGCTCTAATTCACCCCAATAATAATTTAAAAATTTATTTTCAAATGTTTGAAAGTTATCTAAATCATTTTCAATACTAGCAAACCAAGTTGCTGCATTGTCATTTAATGTCATTCTAATATAATCTTTAATATCATTAATATTATTCACAAATCTTAATTTATGTTTTAAACTATTTATGTATACTCTAGGATGCAAATTTTTTATATTACCAGAGAATTTAATCCCAGTCTCATTTGTTAAATTTAAGTAAGGTCTCCCTATGTCTCTCATTTGTGAAATATCATCTATTCTCTGTTCCACATTTCTTATTTGATTACAATTTATTTGGATATTTTGTTGTATATCATCTAATTTTTCTTCTGTGTTTCTCCTGTCTTCATTAATTTTTATTTCTAAGTTACATTTCTCCAACTCTATTTTCTGTTCTATATCTATTTTATTATCTTGAATAATCCTCTTTACTTCTGTCCTCTCATTTTCTATCCTTTTCTTGTAGTCATTCCGTATACTTTTTATTTCATTTGCTACTTTTTTCTCTGCAGTTTGAAGTTTTTTATCCATTTGTTTTTCTATTTGCTTTACAATTTTATTATTATTATCTTCTATTTTCTTTTCTAATTTTCTATAATTCTCTTCCAATTTCTGTTCCATTTTTTTTATGTCTTCTTTGACTTCTTTTGAATTCTCTTCCATTTTTTTCGTATTCTCTTCCATTGTCTTGTTCATCTGCATCATTAATGACATCAAAGCTGCCATATTGACATTTTTCTCTCTTTCTGGATTCATTTCTGCAGTATCTTGTGGAACTTGAACTGAACTCTCCTCTTGTATAGGTTGTGTTTCTACTTCCACATCTTCTTCATTCTTTTTGCTTCTTGTACCTTTCTTTCCTTGAGACATTTTGAGACTTTACTTGTTCAAATATAATTAAAATAAAATCTATAATTTTTTTTTTTACTGATAATTAATTTAATTATATGAGAGCACTTATCTTCCCAAACTAATTCTTTTAAATAGAGAGCCACCGCGTTGGGTGCCAAAATTGTTATGATGTATTTTTTGTTTGAATGATGAGCAATGAGTATTTTTAATAATATAGGGTTTTTATCGCGGTTCTCAAAGAATTAGCTTGTAAGTACTTTTTTAAATTATCTTTATTATAACTATTATGAAACACACATATATATCTAACCTAGTCAATGTAAATTTAAAATAAACTATCTTTAAACTGATATTCTTATAAAACTAATTAAATTCTATAGACAATCTAAAATTTAAACAAACTATCTTCAAAATTGAAATTGTTATGACACTAACTAAATTATATTAACAAAATTTTGTACCTTTCTTTCACTGAATGCCTAAATGAACTGTTTTCCACTAAGTATATAGATTCTAATCACCACTGAATGTCTTCGTACTTCAGTTATCCTTGTTTTTTTGTGAAATTACTTTTTCCAATTATCAGCTTCTACCAATTTAAGATATAGTTTTCTTCACCAGCATTTATACACCACCAACCAAACCAGCAAACAGCATTTATATTTATTCTTCTTTTCAATATACCAATATCCAATTATTATAAGTTGATTTATACTAATCTCCAACCACAATATAATTTAATTTCTTCCAATATACTTTTATAATCTTCAATAATTATTTGTGTATAATTATAAATGTGCATTAATTATATGCATAATTTTTAATCTTCATTTAACTCACTATATTTAACAATTTGACTATTTGTACCTGATTCTCTGACTCCAAATAATCTTTCATATTTCTTACTAAACTTTTCTGACTGACTTCTTGAAAATTCTGAACAATTTACTTCACTAAATGTGTCTAATAATAAACTGGCCTGACTTCTGACTAAAAACTTCCAAAAAACTCTTAAAACTCTTCTGACTGCACTATCTAAAACTTTTCTGACTAAAAACTTTCAAAAACTCTTAAAACTCTTCTGACTGCACTATCTAAAACTTTTCTGACTAAAAACTTTCAAAAACTCTTAAAACTCTTCTGACTGCACTATCTAAAACTTTTCTGACTAAAAACTTTCAAAAACTGCCATCTTGAATCCAAATCACGGGTATTTATATGTTTTTGGATTTCTAGAACCATCTCGTAAGATATCATGTTCTAATTTGTTCTATCAAATACTTGTCTGAATTTTCTGGAACAAACCATTTCGCAAACATGGCCATCTCCGGAGATCCAGAGAATTCCATTCTTTTCTATTAATAATTTTGTTTACATTTAGGCTTTTCAGATCAGAATATATAATTAAATTAGTAACTAACACTCTAATTTAATAAAATACACATTTCAAACAATATATTATATAACCCCACTTTATATTCCCTTATGATTAATTTCTATCTGTCAAATTACTCCGAGAGTATTTTTGGTTGCCTATGCACATGGCTCACTTATATATATTTACAATATTAAAATACAACTTTTTACAATTATTATATGCTAATTTATTAAAAATGCCCTCACATAAATATATTTTTATAAAATTCTCTAGTATATAACTTATTTAAAATAATCAAAAACTTTTTAATATCTAATATTATGTAGTATATAACTTATAAATTATTTTCTATAAACCCCAATCGTCACAATATATATATATATATATATATATATATATATATATATATATATATATATATATATATATATATATATATATATATATATATATATTTCAAATTATTTTTTCGACCGTACTGTTTTAAATATTGATTTATAGTATCAGCAATCGGTCAGGAAATAAAACTCTATTTGTTCAGTCTCAATATTTCGTCACGATTTTGTGACTTCTTCAGGAGAAAACTATAAATTTATTAGAATAATTAATGATTATATGTAAACAAAATGAATATTTTAATACTTACAACTATAAGAATGAAAATTTAAATTTTTTTGGCATATCTACATAAATGACATATTTGTTTGATTTTATTTAGGAGTTATGGTAACCGCAATATTTTATAGAGTGAATTCCCGTTGTACAATTTTTAACCTACTCGCTGAAACTATGACTGTGACTATGTAAACTGTCACCACTTTTTGAAGAGGACCATATCGGATGCATAATGAAAATGGAATCAAAAGTTATGTTTTAGGACAGTTTTAGAGACTGAAAACAGCTTGGGAATATTTAATATAAATTATATATAAGTATCATAAATAAATCAAACCTACATTCGTTTTTTGCTTAAATGCTTAAAAGCATTAACACGAACATTTTTAAATTAAGGGAAAATGAATAAAATGTGCATTAGTGTGGAGAATGGAAACTACTGAAGGAATCTGGTTTTGATTTTTTTTTTAATTTTTTCTTGTTTCTAGATAAGAATAAAAATTTTGTAAATGAAAATCAATGGCGGGAATGTTGTTATGATCCGAAAATGTAGAAAAATCAAAAAGACACAGAGAAAAGAAACAATAATCAAAAATTTACAAAGATTTGTTATTCCTTTATGTCCTTTAGTTATTCTATGGCTAAAATATAAAAGTAAGAATAAGAGTAGATTTAAGGTATGTATAATATCATGGTAAAAACCGTTTACCTGTTTCTCAATGGTTTTGATAAACAAAATATAAACCACCGTTGACCAATCAACGGTCTCTATTCTCTCGTGCCAGTTATGAAACTCTGGGAAATTTTGTAGATAGTTAATTATGAAGGTCCATTGTCAAATTTGTTTCTTCTTCTTCTTCAGTGCCTTATCCGGTCCGGATGTTGGAGATCATCAAGGCTATCATGGTTTTGTTGACTGCTCTGCGAAACAGCTCCGCTGAGGTCATCCCAAACCATTGTCGGAGATTTTTTAACCACGAGATACGACGGCGTCCCGGTTCTCTTCTGCCAAATACTTTACCCTACCCCAAATTTGTTTACCGAAAAGAAAAAGGGGAAATTTGAAATTCATTCCTTAAAACTATGCATTTTTGGTGATTTTGCATTACTACAAGATGATCGGTTGAAGAAAAGACTAGTGGAAGGAGAATTTTAATTTTATTGAGATTTAAAAACAGAGAAGGGGGGAAGAATCTGTCTGTTGCTGACAGATAACCCCCTTCTCGGTATTAGTTTTGGACTACGAATACTGTTTGGGAGAAGTTTGCAGTATTTGAGTTTTGCAGTATGTGTAAGTACATCTAAGTTTATTATTCATCGAGAGAACCATAGCCAAGGACATTTTGGTAGCGAAAAAAAATAAAAAGGATTGTTAGGACATTTTACCCAGATGCCGTGTAAGCAACACAAAGGAAGAAGTTTTAGCTAAAGAGTGGTGATAAAAATTTTTTTCTAAAATTTGAATATAAAGAAAACAGGAATATTTTAGAGTTGAAATAATGTAGTTTTATGGTTTTGAAAACCTGACAAGTGTTATATCTACAAATATTATTATTTCTTTATAAAAAAACTGTCAATATCAAACTGACAAATTTTGTCATAATACTTTCAAGGAGATCTTAAGTGACTATTCAGATTATATTTCAATCTATACAAATATGTCAAAATAATAAACATGTACAACCAATGCTTACTTTGTATTGTACCAAAAATGAATATTAAAAAAGCATTTACTCTAAATAATCAATCCAGCATCTTTTCCGCTGAAGCAGGTGCTATAAATATAAAGCCCTTGAATGGTGTTGTGAAAACCAGTGGAACAAAATTGTCATTTGCACTGATTCATTATCAGTATTAAATGCATTATAAAACTTTATAGTCACAATTAACCGCAATATATTAATATAAAAAAATTTTCCAACGGTTACTAAATTTATCAATTTTATCAGCTGATGTTAAATTTGTATGGGTTACGAAACATTTGGACATATTGGGTATCCAATATACACTAAAGCATCCACATTTATTCAATGAAGAATTTAACACGTGTGATCCAAATTTAAATGGGATAGACGTTGGATTCAGTTCGGTGAAATTACAGGCACTAATTTATTTAGATTACAACCAACAGTGGCTACGAACCAATTTTACAAAGTTGTTGCACTAAGTAGGTAGAAATACAGTGTTGGTCATCCTAAGATTAAAAGTAGATCGTTAATGTTTTCCAAAGCATCTACATACAATTGCAGTTCTCCCAACAGACAGATGTGAGTGTGGAACTAGCAAAGCTGATCTAAATTATATATTCTTTAACTGTCTCTTACATCTACAGGTATGTAGATGCTTCAAGAATTGCTAATAGCAAGTTTAAAATGCCATTAGACTTGAATGTACTATTAAGTAAAGATAATATAAAAGTTTTTAAACTAATTAATGTCTCAAAAATACTTCACACTTTTAGTGAAAACGATTTAGTAAAATCGTGTTCTCTTCCTCCGTGCTATCGAAATGTGCAGGAGATTGGAACTTTCAGCAAAAGCTTGTTACTGATCTTCTAGAATAAAAGTCAAACATTAAAGCCAATGTTAGAGCACAAATTAGTTGGAAAGCGAACCACTGAAAGTGGAAAGTACTTTGGAGATATTGGTTGAACATTTTGGTTTGAATCTGAATTAGCTCGAGTGACTGAAGAGGTAGAGATACCGAAATAACAATTATATCGTTCTATTGATTTAGATTCAGATGTAAAAAGATTGACTAAGTTGTAGTTCAACGCTATAATATTTTGCTTTTATTTTATCAGAGTAGTAGCAAGGAATTATCTCGAGCGACTGATGAGGTAAAGATACCGAAATAACGGTTATATCGTTCTATAGAATCTGATTCAGACGTAAAAAGATTGACTAATTTGTACTCCAATGCCATAATATTTTGCTTTTATTTCATTAGAGCAGTAGCAAGCTTTTGCACATTCCCTAGCTCAGAGAAACGGAAAACGATTTAATAAAATCATTTTCGTACCTCACCGTCAAAGCAGACGGCACGAACTGTGCGCGAGCCTTTGAAAGTGGAAAGTATTTTGAAGACATTAGTTGGACTTTTTTTTTAATATTTAACAACTAGAGATACCGAAATAACAGCTAGACTAATTTGTGCTTTAACGCCATAATATTTGGCATTTATTTCATCAGAGTAGTAGAAAGCTTTTACTCAGAAATTCCAATCGTTATTAGATGTAAAACTGTAGCATGGCGCTTACATTGTTTCTAACTAAGTAGAAACACTGTAAACGCCAACTCGAAAACTTTTCACCAGAGTAGAAAACGTGATAGACTCAACTTTTCAAATTTCTATTTTGTTTGAAATAAAAGTGAACACATTAATATAGCATAAAATACTCTTTTTTAGTAAATATTTTTATGTCTGTATTTTATTTCCTGACTACGTTTTGAACACATACAGTGTTTTTATTTGGGAAACCTAAAAATATAAAATAAAATATCCCAATTTGTAAAGACATTAAGTAATACCAATTATACTTTATTCCCGTTAATTTAACAAATACAGTAGTCTCTGTCTATAACGATTCCCTATATAACGATAATTCCTCTATAACGATGAAAATAGTAAACGTTGGTTGGTTCGTCATAAGAACAATGTATTAATTCTTTCTCTATACCGATATCGTTCTCTCTTTATAGCGATAACTTTTTAGCGTTCAATAGTTGATGACAAATGTGTTATTGTGTTTAAAGTTCAAAATAAAGTAAAGTCACGAGTGGCAAGGTCATTGTTCAGCGGTTGTTTTGTTTTGCGCTTTGAGGGCGGTAGCAGGAAGAAGTTGCGGAAACCTCAGCACGAAGATTAAATCGCGGTATGCTTCAGTGAACCATATTCCACTTTCTGAGCCTGTGGTCAGGACAAAAGCTGAGTTTTTTTGCAACTGAACTTGGAATTGAGAATTTTAAGGCATCTGAGGGTTGTCTGAGCAAGTGGAAGCTGCGGCACAAAATCAACTACGGGCAAATCAGCGGAGAGGCTCGCGATGTTAACAAAAACGTAACGGATGATTGGCTAGAAAATGTGTGGCCTGGACTGAAGGCACGATATGACTGAAGATACGATGAGACTGGATTGTTTTTTAAAATAACACCAAACAGAACTTTAAAATTTAAATTGGAAAAGAGCGTTGGTGGAAAGCTCTCTAAGATACGCATTACAGTTTTAGTGGCCGCTAACATGACAGGTTCGGTGAAGCGAAAATTGTTAGTGATAGGGAAGTCGACAAACCCGCGTTGCTTTTAAAACATAAAAAATCTGCCGGTGACCTATAAAGCAAACAAGAGTGCGTGGATGACCTCCGAAATTTTTGAAGAAGCGATAAGAAAGTGGGATATCAAGTTTAAAGGGAAAAAAATTCTTTTGCTTGTAGACAATTGTCCTGCTCATCCTGTATTGCGCGACCTTCAAAACATTGAACTCTCTTTTCTGCCAGCAAACACAACAAGTGTCCTTCAGCCCATGGAAAAAAGCCATTACAGGAGAAGACTTTTGATGGAAATGGTTGAGAATAATGGCGATCTTAAACTAAACATTCTTTACGCCATCCTAATGATTAGTAAATCCTGGGACGAGGTGACGAGCAATACAATAAAACATTTCTTCAAACACTCAGGATGGCTGGAAGATCAAGGATTGACTGATGATGAAGATGACTATCACTATCACCTACGGACCGGAAGAGCTAACAGATTTTGAAGAAGGTGATGAAAATGTAGCTACAACATCTGGACTTTCTGACGAGGACATCCTGCAAGCAGTTCATGTAGAAGAAGAAAACAGTGACTCGGAAGTGGAAGCAGAGCCAGAACCAGCTCCGACCCCTCAGCAGGCATTGGATGCAGCAAAAGTACTGCATCGATTCTTCATCCACCAGGAAGACGATATGAGTGCTGTGGAAGATTCGATGCATCTTCAGGACATGGTCAGGTCAGTTCTGTGGAAAGGGAAAAGAAGACAGACCAAGGTGACAGATTTTTTTGGTAATGTAGGCTAAATATATTTTACAGTAGCACATTATTTTTTTATTGTACAGTACACATGTTCTAATTGTACAGTCATTTTTTATACTGTATTGCTTATATTATTCGTTAATAAATCTATGTGGAATACAATGTTAATTCATTTATATTCGTTTTGATAATTTTTTTAAATTAAAATAGGTTATTTAGTACAGTATTATTAATATATATTACAGTACCGAATTTTGTCTCTCTCTGTATAACAATCTCTCCTTATAACGATGAAAATTCCCGGTCCCTTGCATATCGTTATAGAGAGAGAGGACTGTATATAAAAAAAAATTGTATAAATATAAATTTTAATGGCCATTGTCCTGTAATTGCTGATTGCTGTAATCCACGGTTATAGAGGAGATCGTCCACTACTGTCTCGGAGACCGACAAATTAAGCCAAAATGATCTTCTGTTCTTAAACATCAAAGGAATAAGTTTATGTATTATTTCATCTTTTTTGCTCTTATGTATACCTCGTACATTGGTATTCTGCGGAAAATTTGACACAACGAATCTTACTTGCAGGAATTCAAGCTCCTGATAGTTTTATCTTTGAAGTTGGTTTTGAATTTAAGGGAGCTAGAGCCTCGTGAAAAGTTAGCTTCAACTATGGGATTTATTGAAAATGTTTTCAAAGGATCATTTTCATCTCCATTTCGAGGTTGCCGTTTCTTGTTTGACCATTCGAATGAAGTTTGTACCTGAAGTACATTTAAATTTTTTCGTGATTGTCTTATAACAGACAATAAATCTTGAAAGTCTCGTGCTTTTTTAATTTGTTGTACAAAACAAATACCAGTTTTTATTTTGGGCATTGCAATTATCTGCCCATAGGGTATACCATAGGGACTTACGAATAATAACAAACCTTTAGTGGAATCAAAGAGCACAAATCGTAATAGATAACGAACCCAGTCCAGAAATTGAAATCAGAAGAGGAGTTAGACAGGGATGTATTATGTCCCATTACTATTTAATGTATATAGTGAAGCCATTTTTAAAGAAGCATTACTATCTCAAAGTGAAGGAATAATAATTGGCGGAAGATCTATTAACAACATAAGATATGCAGATGACACCGTGATTAAGGCAAGCTCTGCTGAACAACTCCAATTACTGCTAAACAAAACAAATAGTTTCTGTGAAAAATATGGACTAAAAATGGATATAAAAAAGACCAAATACATGATAATAACAAAGAAAACAAATATACCAACAAACATACATTTGGGAAATGTACCGATAGAAAGGGTTGATAAATACAAATACCTAGGAAGCTGGATTTCAGACAATAATGATCAAACAACCGAAATAAGAGCCAGGATAGAAATACGTTAGTAAAAATGAAAACAATTCCCTGCAACAAAGACCTTAGATTAGAACTGAGAGTAATAGCACTGAGATACTACGTGTTTTCGATACTGCAATATGGACTTGAAAGCTGGACATTAAAGCAAGAACACATAAATAAGTTACAGTCCTTTGAAATGTGGTGTTACAGGAGGATGCTTAGAATAGCATGGACACAGAAGAAAACTAACACGGAAGTATTGCCAGTAGTGGGCAAAGAATGCTAAATATTAAACACAATAAAAATAAGAAAGTTACAATATCTGAGACACGTAATGAGGGGACAGCGATATGAACTGCTAAGTCTAATAATACAGGGAAAGATAAGAGGAGGTAGGAGTATAGGAAGAAGAAGAGTGTCATGGTTGAAGAATTTAAGGGACTGGTTTAAATGCAGTTCTATAGAACTCTTCAGAGCAGCAGTAGATAGAGTAAAGATAGTGATGATTATATCCAACCTCCGATCGGGAGACGGCACTTAAAGAAGAAGAAGAAGAAGAAGAAATTATCTGCCCAAAAAACAAAATTGTTCGTATCACGCTCTTTTTTAATTGAAGCATAATATATTGCATCGATGGTATTTAGAAGCATCACGACCGCCAAATGCTTCATGCCAAACCACTGAATAGTTGGAACTTCATTTCCAACTTCTTTCTTTTCAAAGAAGCGAAGACTTCATTAAAAACAACTAAACGACTTGTAAAAAAGACATCTTTGTTTCCTGGCATAATTGGTAACAATAATACTTTTTGCAAGTCAAAAGAAAAATACTTTGTTTTATTAGTTTCTGGTAATACTGCATCAATTTTGTAATATCTATTAGCATTATCGGTTTTTTTTTGTGTGCATCCCATTAGGCTTTTTTGGTAGAAGATACAACCGAATTATCCATGCAGGTGCTGCTTGCTTCTACAAAGTTTTTGCATTCTAAACAGTTAGAGCATGAATCCATTTGAGGCATGTGCAAAGATATTTTCATTTAAAACTAATCAGTATAATATGCAGAAATTTAAAAGTCTATTTTAATATAATTTATACAGACAAATTTGTACTTCCACAGTTCTAGTACACAAACTAACAAACCACTAAAAATTTTTTTGATGATTTCAACTGCAACGGTCTTGGCGAATGTAAAAAACATAAATATATTTTGATGATATCAACAGTCTTGAGTTTTAGCGAATGTAAACCCTATATATATATATATATATATATATATATATATATATTATATATATGATAAAAACACTGTATATCCAGTATATACACTGTTTATACTTAAGAATATGGATGTAATGTAATTGGTAAAGTGAAAATTGAATGTGATATACAGTGTTTCATAGCATCCATAAACTGTGGTTCTACTCATTTTTATTTTTTTTTTGTTCCTTCGTAAATGGTAGGTAACAACTTATATCCAAAAATGCGATAAAAGTGATTTTGAAAAAAAATGGATATACAGTGTTTCGACTTGGGGCAGATATATATATATATATATATATATATATATATATATATATATATATATATATATATATATATTTATGTGCCCAGTGTGAACATTTAAAGTTTACGGTTGAGAGAGAAGCTGATAATATGATTCCGTTTTTAGACATGCTTATACATCGTGGCAGTGATGGCATGCTAAGGACGGAGTGGTATCGTAAACCTTATTTTAGTAACCGTTTCATAAACTTTTATTCTCAACATCCATCTAAGATGAAAACAAATTTGGTTTTGGCCCTTAAAACTAGGGTTATCAACTTATCACACATCGAGTTCAGGGACAAGGGACTAAAAAAGTTGAGATCTATACTACAAGAGAACTCCTATCTTACAGGAATTTAGAATAAACTCATTTTTGGTTCTCCTTTTCCTTTGCAATTTTCTGACAACCAAAATTTTCATAATAATGAGGTGAATGAGGTCTGACAACTGACACAGACATTGACACAGAACACATCAGAGCTACCACAATCTAAAATAACGTATGGTTGCCTACCCTATATTCCAGTTCTCACACCTAAGCTATTGAACATTTTCAAAAATGTTAGTGGCTTAAAAATTGCAACTAATAATGTGAAAACGGTATCGAAGTTGTACACAAAGACAAAGGATCCTTTCACAATACAGGAGTCATCGAATGTTGTTGATTCTATACCGTGTGCCAACTTTAAAAACGTGTATATTGGAGAATCAGCTCGTAATTTTCACAATAGAGTAATATCACATCGCAGAGACGTAAAAACCAAAAAGATAAACGCATGTGCGCTCACAGAACATGCATTAACTTTAAAACATGAATTAAATTTCGAGGATTCCTGTATTCTGGCTAAGGAAAAAAACCATTCAAAACGTGTTTTCTTGGAAATGTGTTTCATAAAATCTAATACGTCTTGTATAAATAAAAAGTCAGACATAGATAAATTGAGCAACATTTATTGTTACTTACTGACAAAACATCAAAAATAAAATAAAGATTTACTTTTACATATACACATTGTACTACACCTGCATACAAAACATGTTGCATACTATCAAAACAGGTTTAAGATACTACTTTCATTAATATAATAGCAAGAACTCCTAATTACTTTTTAATCAAACTATATTTGTGTTTTTTTTTCTGTTCTCTATGGCTCAGTCAAAACACACCATGAAAAGATGTCACTAACAAAATTTTAACTTTCCAACTAAATTTTAAAATGTATATTGTCCATTATTTTAAATGTATTTTATATGTGTTTTTAATGTTGAGTGTCGTAGCTTTAGAAAAATAATCTCAACGACTAGTAAGTTGTAATGACAATTTGAGATATGTTGTAAATATTTACATTTTCCTTTAATTACAGTGTCTTGAAGAAGGAATAAAAGAATTCCGAAAGCTCGACCAAAAGTCAAAAGAGTGTTTCTATAACATCCCGGCCAAACCTACTGACTGCAGCCCTAATAAACTGTGTTGTTTGTTTATATCGACAGTCAATAATATCCAGTATTTCTTATATATATATATATATATATATATATATATATATATATATATATATATACCTAGTAATTCAAAAATCTAGGTCTGTTGCATTCTTGGTATCTACCTTTTCGCTACTTTAGCAATTTATTCATTAGCGAGTTCAACCCTGGCAAAAACATATATTTAAGCCTTATGTCTAAGAAAACTGTACAAACATGTCGTCATCATGAAATAATTGAAACAATGGTATTCTCTCTAATCCATCACCTTTATTGACTTTAAATGTGAGCAAAATAATAAAATAAAAATCATTCATTATACTGCGACAGTATACCAATGTAGACGAGTTTGTATTGTTATTTTTCTATATTTGAGTCTGTACATATGTGTATAGGGAGTATTTTCGAACAACAAGTTTATTTACATAACTAATTAGGTATGTATTTAGGATATCTTAAGATGTAAAAATTTGAGTAACTTTGAGTAACTAGTATTTTAATACTACAAATATGATTAGTTTGTTGCTATTCTTTATTTAGTCGTTTTAAAATAGTTGAGTTGCAAACATCGGTAAAAGTTGAATATTTGCTGATGGTATATTACTAAACGAGATCCTTGTTTTCTGCTATTCTGCTAATTTCTCATTTGTTTTACAGTGACGATATATTCTAAATATAGGTAAAACAAAATAAAAGATAACACACATCTCTGCCTCTTCCCTTTCTACATTAGCATACTTTGCATTTTCTGACTCAGTATGAACACATCCTCTATAATTCTAGTATGTGGTTCCAATATTAATCATAGTCTGTTTATCTAGTCCTACTTTAATAAATATGTTAAGTAGTTTATCGTACTGTGTACACATGCTTTCCGGGACTCTATAAAACATACCTACAAATCGCCTTGAACCTCCAAATATCTTCCTGCTCTTAATGTGTCCTTTAATTTTTTAGTATAGCTATTATTTTTGAGGTATAAGCCAATCTTCTGCTTATTTATATTTACTTGCCCCGTAGATATTTTAATTATCAAAATGTGTCATCTTACATTATAACGTTTCATTGTGATTAGATTGTTTTGTGAGATTCATTTTTAGACCGTACATATGCTTTGACAGGTATCTTTTAATTTTCGAATAAACGTTTAATATAAAATTGTTTGGAAACTGATCCGAACTGCAGGCTTTGCCTTCTTCTTCTTAAAGTTCCATCTCCTATCGGAGGTTGGATATCATAACGGCTATGGTCACTTTGTTGGCTGCTGCTCTGAAAAATTGTAGTGAACTACAGTTAAACCATTCTCTAAGGTTCTTCAGCCAGGAGATGCGTCTTCTTCCTATGCTTCTTCTTCCTTGGATCCTTCCTTGTATAATAATTCTTAGCAGCTCATATTTTTCTCCTCTGGTTATGTGACCCAAATATTCTAGTTTTCTTCTTTTTATGCTGTTCATAATTTCTAACTCCCTATTTAGACGTCGTAGTACCTCAGCATTGGTAATCCTTTGAACCCACTGAATTTTTAATATTCTTCTGTAACACCACATTTCGAACGCTTCTATTTTCCTTATGTGTTGTTTCTTCAATGTCCAAGCTTCCATTCCGTATAGTAAGATAGAAAATATGTAACATCTTAGAGCCCTCAATCTGAGATGCAACTGAAGGTCTCTGTTGGTAAGCATTGTCTTCATTTTCACAAATGCTTGCCTTGAGTTTCAATTCGGACTTTGATTTCTCTGCTTTGGTCATTTTTGTCATCAACCCAGGTTCCCAGATATTTATATGTCTCTACTTTTTCTATTTGGGTTTGCTCTATCATTAATCTTTCATTTCCATGTTGCGTTTTTGAGACAATCATGAATTTAGTTTTTCTCTTATTTATTTTTAGTCCGTATCTAATGCAATTATCGTTAATTCTATTTACCAATTCTTGTAGCGATTCCAGGGTGTCTGCCATTATAACGGTGTCATCAGCGAATCTTATGTTATTTACTATTCTTCCGTTTACAGAGATTCCATCACCCAGATCCGCTATCGCTTCCTGGAATATGGCTTCACTGTACACGTTAAACAGTAATGGTGACAGAACACAGCCCTGTCTTACTCCTCTCTTTATATCTATATTTTCGGACTTTTGTTCTTCTATCTTTATATTGGCCTTTTGATTCCAATACAGATTGATAATGATTCGTAAGTCTCGTCTGTCTATATCTTTGTTTCTCAGTATTTCTATTAGTTTTTCATGTCGGACCCTGTCAAATGCCTTCTCGAAGTCGATGAAACAGGAATAAATATCTAGGTTAGGCTTTGCCTACTTTTAGTTTAATTTATTGCTTGTAGAACTTTTCATACGGTATGTTATGTTATGGCAGATCGAGGCAGGACCCATTTGTGAGCCCTTCAGATACTTAGACCTCGTACTTCTCATACACTAGGTAGATCTGTTTCTTCGGTACAAATTAAAATATTTTTGGTCGATTATCATGGTATATTTATATTCAGCTTTTGATATTTACTAAATTTTGTTTATTTTGTCATCCATCTTTTTATTACGTATATGTTTGCCTTGTGTAATCAGAACAGATATATATCGTTTCGCGCAGATTTTACACATGTTGCTAACAGGGTATAGATACCTTGCGCATAGTCTTGGAATTTGTTCCGTAATAATAGCAAACTCAATTGCGCAGAAAGTCTCCACCGGAAGGGATCAACTACAAGTTCAATAATAAATGCAAAAATAAAATTAAAATGTATTTACAAAATAATATACAAGTCAGGACAGAAATACTTTAACTAATACAAGAATAATAATAGGGCGCTAACTTAACAAATAGGAATTCGTTCAATGAGACCTTATTTTTATTAAACCTATAGATAACCTATAACTATTATATAACTATATATATATATATATATATATATATATATATATATATATATATATATAATATATATATATATATATATATATATATATATATATATATAATATATATATATATTATATTATTGGTTTAGATGCAGGTGAATAGAACTCGTTAGAGTAGCGATGATATGCCGATGATACAGTACTGATTGCTGGCAGTGAAGAAGAACTACAAATTCTGTTAACCAAAGTAGTGCAAGAAGGAGAACTATGCGGCCTTAAGGTGAATGTAAAAAAAACCAAAACAATGGTAATTTCAAAAAAACACACCAGTTATAAACATACTAGTCAACAACAATCTAGTTGAACAAGTGAAAAAGTTTAAGTATCTAGGCTGTTGGATACATGAAACCTTAGACCAAGAACAAGAGGTTAAATGTAGAATAGAACAGGCAAGAAACACCTTTTTAGAGGTGCGACAGTTACTCACTACCCGTAATCTTGATTTGTCCCTACGATACCGCATGATAAAGTGTTATGTATATAGTATACTATTACACAGCTCGTTACGACGTTTTGAGAGCTTTAAGATGTGGATATTTCGTCACATGCTGAAAATTCCATGGACCGACCGCGTTAGAAATGAAGAAGTTTTAAGGCGTATGAGTAGAGAACGTGAACTCACAGAAATTGTCAAGAAGCGAATTATGAATGTTCTTGGGAAAAATACTTTTTTAAAAACTGAACTTCACAATTAAAACTTTTATTTCGACTTACAAAGATTTTAGTAACAACAATAATAATTTAAATCAGACTGAGAAATATTGATTTTAACATGGTGTTTTATAATTTATTAATTGCTGATCTTGCTGTTCAATACGTCGCAATTTAGTCCAGAATGTTCAAGCGGTAGCCCCGTGTTGGAATCCACGTGGTGGAACTTACTGGATGGTAGCGGTCATTGTACTGTAACTACTCCATCCCCTGAAGAAGTTTTGTGAGGGACGAACAGAACTGTTGAGTTGGCTTCTTCTGGAGTTTCGTCGCTAGAGTTGGGTTTTTTTGTTATTTGTTTTATACCTGTAACATATATAGAGGCAGATTATTGTAATAAAGATATATAAAGGAGTCATCCAAAAACGGTTATGGCTATGGTTCCATAATTTCGGATTAATTGTCTCTAGATGTTCATCTTCCTTAGAGGATTGATGATTCAAATCCTTAATGATTTGAATCTAATCGCTGTTTGAATATCTATGGTCCTTATTTTGGGAAGCATTAGCGGTTGCTCTGGGATGGTTGTCCTTGAATTTATGTAACTCTGAATTGGGGTTTTGAATTTGTATCTGGGCGGAAGATTGATGAGATAAGTTTGGACGGATAAGTTAAGATTAATAAGATAGGACAAGAAAATGAAGGATAAATTTTCATTTTCAATCAATTTACACGAAAAAGGTAATGGCTAAGTCCATTTTGAACTGCTGTGGTCTTTGCGTCGTACTGGTTTCAATTCTGTCAAATTCTTCTTTTATTGGTAGTAGTTTGAAAAAGTATATGAAATCGTGTGTACTAGTATGAATCTTTGCTTGTCCCAGGTTGAGGGGAATTAATCCTGGGTTGTCTTTCAGGTCCTTGATCTTCTCTTCTTCTCTCATCGTCAGGGTGATCCTGTGCGGACGGTTTAGAATTAGTTTTTGATTTAGGTTGATGTTTTATGTTTTTCTTGTGAACTGTAGTTTTTGATGTTTTTACAGTCACTTCGTTATTTCTTTTTATATGTTTTGCGGAATATCGCGGAAGTAATTTATTTCTGGTAACTGTTTTTCGTGTATAGATTTTTGTGCTTGGTTTATACGTAATAGGGTCTTGTCTCGATTTATTTCTATTTTCAATGACTTTATTTTTATTCTCTTGTATTTGCTGGTTTACTTCCTTGTATAATTCCGTTGTTATCTCTCTATGATTTTGGATATAATTGTTCAGTATTACTTTCTGTATGTCAACGTCAAAGGGATCTTTTGCGTCGATATGTCCGTTTAATATGTCGATGGGTCTTAACTTCGTTGCTGAATGTATGGAATTATTGTACCCAATTATAGCGTATAGCATTTGTTCTTTAATCGAGAGCTTTGCTTTGGTGTTCCTTAGGATTCGAAGATGTTCGATTAACGTAGAATGAAATCTCTCAATCATCCCGTTGGATTGCGGATTATCTGGTGTTGTATAGTGGATTGAGATTTTATGAGAGTCTACAAATTCTTGTATTACTCCATTTTTAAATTCCGTACCATTATCGGCTACTATCATTGTTGGGAGTCCATGATGTGTTATAAAAATCAATAGGGCGTTGAGTACATTGATTGCATTTCCTCCATTTATTGGGTAGGCTTGCCCATACTTCGAAAATGCGTCTATTATGGTTAGAAACTTCTGTCCATCAGCCTGGAATAAATCAATGTGAACTATTTCCAGTGGTTTAGTGGGAGTTGGTGTAACCATAAATTTTGGTTTGGGAGGAAGTCTGTCGTATTTATTTTCTTGACATATATCGCAAAAGTTTATGATATCTTCTATGTCCTTCTTCATATTAGGCCAGTAATATCGTTTCCTTATTTGACTTTCTGTTTCAGCTATTCCTCTATGGTTCGTTTTTCCTTCATGATAGTTTTTTATAATCTCTTTTTGTTGTTCTTCTAGGTTAACATCTTCTAATAAAATATTGCACTTTACTAAGTCATATGCGTTGTTTTTAAAAGTTTTCCTGATAATTTCGCAAATTTCTGCAAAAATTTCTTCTTCTGCTTCAAATAAAATTGCATATTTCTTTTTCGGGTTGAGGTGTTCCTTAAAAATTTTTATGGTATCAGCTTTTAACTGATCTTTCGACAGCTGGATATGATAACGTCTTTTATTCGGAAAGGTTTGTATAATTGCTGGAGGTCGTGGATTGTAGTTGACGATTTTGACTATAATTTGGTTATTGTAGAAGTTAAGTGGTTTTTCCGAAATAGGTATACCAAGAATTGGGTTTTCTACTGCTGTATGTATGGTTTCATTTCCGTCTTCGTCTATGTTTTGATCTTCGTTTTCGACAGTGCCTTCTGGGATGTTTTGATCTTCGTTTTCAACAGTATCTTCTGGGATGTTTTCTGGAATTAATTCTGTTGCTTTTTCTTCTACAATCTCGTCGATTATTCGATCTGCATCTGGATTATTAGTCGTTGACCATCCATCGTCTTCCATGTCTACTAAATCATCAAAGACTTCCTTAATTTGTGAATCGATGTCCTTAGTTTCCTTTGTGTGTATTTCGATTCGAGACAGTGCGTCCGCATTTGTATTAGCTTTGCCTTTTTTGTAAATTACTTCGTAGTCAAATTCTTCTAATTTTAATCTCCAACGTACTAGTTTGGAGTTGGGTTCCTTTAGGGAGAATAGATATTGCAAAGGACGGTGGTCTGAAAGTATTTTAAATTTTCTTCCAAATAGGTAAGGTCGAAAATACTTAGTTGCCCACACCATTGCTAACATTTCCTTTTCTATTGTAGAGTACTTGGTTTCGGTTTCATTTAGTGTCCTGGAAGCAAAGGCAATTGGTTTATCACTGCCAACTGGTCCTTGGGAAAGTACTGCACCGATAGCGAAGTTACTGGCATCTGTTGTGAGGTTAAACGGTTTGGAAAAATCTGGATATTGCAATAATGGCTCATTCATTAATAATTTCCTGCAATTTTCAAAGCATTCTACGAATTCGGGTGTATGTTCGATCTTTGCATCTTTTTTCAAGCATCTTGTTAGTGGTTTTGTGATTTTTGCGAAGTCTCGAATAAACTTCCTGTAATATCCCAGTAGTCCAAGAAATGCTCTTATTTCTTTCGCTGTTTTCGGTATTGGATATTTTTCTATTGCTTCAATTTTCGCTGGATTCGGTTTTATGCCTTCTTGTGTGACTACGTGTCCTAAAAAATTAACTTGCTTCTTTAAAAATTCGCATTTGTCAACTTGGATTTTTAGTCGGGCTTCTCTTAATCGTTGAAATACTTTTGTGAGATTTACTATGTGTTCCTGTAGTGATGTTGAATATACTATTACGTCGTCCATATAGACGAGGCATATTTCTCCTTGAAGTCCCTTCAATACGTTGTCCATCATACGTTGGAACGTGGACGGAGCGTTCTTAAGTCCAAAAGGCATTCTTAAATATTCATAGTGTCCATTTTCCACATTAAATGCTGTTTTGGGAATGTCTTCTTCAGCCATCTCGATTTGGTGAAATCCGCTTGCTAAGTCGAGGGTCGTAAAATATTGACATCTTCCCAATTTGTCCAAAATATCGCTAATGTGAGGAATTCTGTATCGGTCGTCAATTGTTTTCTCGTTGACCTTTCTATAATCTACCACTATTCTCCACTTTATTTTACCGGATGAATCTGGTTTCTTGGCCACGACCCAAATAGGCGAGGACCATGGCGATTGACTTGGTCGAATGATCCTTTGCTCTAACATTGAAGAGATTTGTTTCTTTACTTCTTCCTTGTGCACATACGGATACCGGTATGATTTCGTATATACAGGCTCTTCATCCTTGGTTCTGATGTGGTGTTTAACTTCGTTAGTAAAGCTGAGAGGAGTGTCTGGTTGGTGAAATATATCGGAGAATTTTCGGCATAGGTGGCGAACTTGTTCCTCTTCTTCTTCGTTAAGATGTTCGGTTTTAATTAAGTCGTCGATATCTTGTCTGTAGTCTGGTCCGGAGGTTGTTTCCATGGAATATATATGGAAATCTTGAATGTCTATTTTATTGCTTTCGAGTGGTTCCATAAGAGAAAGATAAATGGGGTCTGACGTGAAGTTGGCAATTTCGGTCCAGGCAAGGTGGTTCTCGGCGTTAGTAAGGGCTTCTCGTATTACAACGCCTTGTACTTTTTGGGTAGGAATAATGATGGTTCCTTTTTCTTCTTTGACAGGAATTTTCACTTGGCTAATAGAATTTGCTTCCAAATGAATGGAATAAAATTGTGTTTTATTTGTTTCGTAATATTTAATGGGGATTGTAGAATCTTTTGTAACTAGAAGCGATTTAGGGAAGTTTAATTGGGCTTCGAAGAGTTTTAAAATGTCAAGGCCAATAAGACCATCGAAAGTTTTGTGAAACTTAAAGAGGTAAAATTTCATTTTGCTGTCAGAATTAAATTCTGAAAATGATGGAATTTCGGCACAATATTTTTGGGAATAGTTTTGAAAAATTGATGTGACGACAAAGGGTTCATGTTTTATGTAACTTGGAAAATATGAAGAAGCTATTTCTGGGTTAAGAAATGACTTTGTGGATCCTGTATCGATTAAAAGTCGTAAAGAAGGCTTAGAGATTTCGATGTAGGGTAGCTCCTTCTTGTCGGGAAATGAATGAAGTTCAATTACGTTCCGATTGCTTCTGGTGGGTCCTCTCGAAAATTTACGTTTTCTTCGTATTCGGTTGGTTGATTTTCGTATGTATCTTGTAGAAAATTGTCGTATTCGGGTTCATAGTAATCATTGTAGTTGGCATTCTCTTCTTGCTCATCTCCGTGGCATTGTATATTGTAAAGTTCTTCTACGGTGAATTTTGGCTGTGCTTGGTAATTTGGTGTAAAATTTGGACGGCCTCTGGTTGTGGTTTCTGATATTCCACTCATAGGTGTTGGTTTAGACTGTTTTGACTGTCCAGGTTTGGGTGCCCATACATTTGACTGGTTCTGGGTCCTGAATGCTGGAGGGTTTGAATTTTGTCTAAATTGATCGAAGTTTTGTTGCCGATGTGGTTGCTGAAACTGATTCTGCGGATAGAATTGTCTCGTTGGTTGCTGCCATCGTGGAGGTGCAAAATTTGTCTGTTGGTACAATGGTTTTTGGATCTGTGCAGGCATCTGCTGTCTCTGAGGTCGGCGTTCTTGATAATTTTCGCTTCTTCCTGATGTTGAAGGTTGACTTATTTGATTTTTTTGAAGATATCGAACATTATTTTCTTCCTGTACGTACTGTATTGCCGTGGCTAAACTTCCTGGTCTCATTGCTCTGATAACAGAGCCCATTGGTTCTCGTAGGCCTGCTAAGAATGTTGTAAGAGCTTGTTGACGGAAAAATTCTTGTTTGCTCCTTTTAATATCGGCATTTATCGTATGTAATTCTAGGTAATTATTAATACAGCTTAAAAGTCCCATGATTTTTTCGTAAAAATGCATAATAGATTCTGTTGAGCCTTGTCTTAAATTTACTAGATCCCTTGTAAGCGAATTTTCGTCTCTCTGGTCTCCAAAATTTTGAATTAATGCGTTTTTTATTTCGTCCCAACTTTCGCATCCATATACAGATATAACTTCCTTGGCTCTACCTGTTAATTTACTGATAATACCATGAAGCAAAAATTTGTTTTGTATATTAGCTGCATTAAGTCTGTCATAATAATGGTTTAAAAGTATTGTAGAAACTTTAATAAATTCATGTAATTCATTTGGATTTCCGTCAAAATTTGGAAGAATGCATAAATTTTTAACGTCAAATTGTGGAACTGCCATATTTCAAAAATTTTCAATATAATATATAGTCAATGGTCAAATAGGTATAGTAATTTTCAATAATCAATATATAAATATATCAATCTTAATCTACTTATTTTCTATCTATTAATCTCTATGTTTATTAATATATAGTATTTATTAAGCTATTCAATTTGTCTAAATCTGACTCTAAAGTCAATCTAAGGACTTAGAGGAGATATTTTTAAATTACTTTAATCTTTGTGTTAATCTATTCAAATCTTTGTTTTATTTATCTTCTAATTTAGCTCTGATTCAATCTAAGGACTCAGAGGAGTCTGATTTATTAAAAATTCTTTCAAAATTTAATCTTCTTAATTCTAAGTAATAATAAAATCGCTTACAGGATAAAGACGATGCCGATGTGCATTCCTTTGCTCCTGGAGGCTTCTTCTAAATTCTAATTCTCTAATTCCCTCGGGTGAACTCTGCAGACGGTTTCCCTGGGGCTGGTTCTTGGAACAGTGGACAAACACTTAAAAGTGACGAGGATCTATAAAGACTCTTCCACTTCCGTACTGACTCTGCGCCAATTATGAATGTTCTTGGGAAAAATACTTTTTTAAAAACTGAACTTCACAATTAAAACTTTTATTTCGACTTACAAAGATTTTAGTAACAACAATAATAATTTAAATCAGACTGAGAAATATTGATTTTAACATGGTGTTTTATAATTTATTAATTGCTGATCTTGCTGTTCAATACGTCGCAATTTAGTCCAGAATGTTCAAGCGGTAGCCCCGTGTTGGAATCCACGTGGTGGAACTTACTGGATGGTAGCGGTCATTGTACTGTAACTAGCGTAAAGCGTCTTATCTTGGACACGTATTTAGACACGACAGGTACAACTTCCTTCAACTTATTATAGAAGGGAAAATAGAAGGCAGACGCGGCCCGGGTAGACGACAAATCACCTGGCTGCGCAACATTAAAGATTGGACAGGATTAGACTTTCAAAGTTTAATAAGGAAAGCCCAAAATAGGGAAGACTTTGCAGAGGTCATCACCAACCTTCGCTTAGAAGACGGCACCTAAAGAATAGGAAGAGTAGCGGTAGATAGAGTAAAAATAGTGATGATGATATCCAATCTCCGATTGGAAGACGGCACATAAGAAGAATAAGGATAAGGATGCAAATAACTTTTATTGAAATCCGAATGGTATGATTCCCAACAATTTGTCGTTCGTCTACTGGTGGCCTCGGTAGAAGTCCATATCTTTGGGGGAAATTTAGAAAGATTATTGAAATCAAACACAAACTACTCTTCCATTATATGTAGCTCTAAAAATGTTAGGCCTAATGGCGATCTTAATACAAGACTAATATCTGAATAAATAGTTTTATAATTAGTCCTTAAACCTGAGTTTTGAATTTTTCTTATTCAGTCCTAGATACAGATAAAGCCTATATCCTATATTATTAGCTGTAGGTCACAATACACGTACTGCTAAGTGAACCAACTCCTCGAAATTACAGGTTACGTTTTCTGGTTGGCATGAAAGTTCTAATTTTTCCATAGTAAACATAAAGCAAACGGCATTCCTAACGCCATGAATGCAAAACATTTTCAGAAAAATTTTTACCCATATTCAAAAATTCCATCTACATATTTTATCATATATACATATATTACCAGGAAGTTAAGATTGGTGACATAACTAAATTGCACAATATTAGACTCACTATTGTTAGCACCAGTAACTTGATGTTTTTGACTTACAGTCTCAATAACTATTTTCTTGAAGTCCTAATATTAACGTTCACATGTGCAGATAATCAGTTAACTCTACCTATTTTGAAAAAATGTGTTAATAATTGCCATATCTAATGCTATTAGTATATATATTTTCAAAACACCTTATACCACATAGTGGTGTAGGGCGACAATACAAATATAATTCAATATTAATATCAAGCTTAATCTTATTTGTAAACTTAACTAACTTCATATTTACTTTATGTAAGCGTCTTTATTTCTGGCCAGCGTCCTTGCTTCTGTCCCTGCTGTTCAACTTTTTTCGATAATGTTTCTGACTGTTTGTCGTGGTCAACTTTTGTTCTTTTTTCTTTGGGTTTTTGCCTGCCAAATTTCTTTCACCTGTTTTGTATTTTCCAATCTCTGAAGATGATCCAACTCAGTTGCCTTCTTTCTATATATTCTAATTTTGACTCTATTTGCAAATCTTCTCTTATTTGAGTGTTCCGTTATCTCTTTTGATATTGTCTGGAACTCGTCTCAGATATTTCATTTATACTGCCTGTATTTTACTCTTTTGTCATTCGTTTAGTACCCACGACACACAAAAAAAGGTTAAAACATGCCTATATATTGACTTGAACACATTAACTTTGATTTTCTTGTAATTTCTGTCTTATTTATGAATTTATTGTTCATTGCATAGTATACATTTATCGTTTTTTGAATTCTATTATTAATATCTCTTTCCTGTCTTCCATTGTCTTCTAATTCTACTCCTAAGTATTGAAAGGTTCGTGCTTGTTCTATATTGACTTTGTCTATTTTTATAATTATCTTTTCTTCTTCTTATGCCAATATGATGAAATTTCATTCACTCCTTCTGAAATGTCTACTCTTATTAAATTTCTATAACCCACATACATTTTTGTTCACTTTTACGTGATATTCCTTAATTATCTCATCCATTTATATTATAAATAGCGTTTGACTTAATCTAATCTAAGACTCTCGTTTGCAGTAAATGATTTTGATGTTCTGTTTTGACAGATGACATAGTTGATATTGCTGTTGTAAATGTTTTTAATTACCTTATCATTTTGTTACTTATACCTCTCTTTTGTAATATTACCCACATTTTTTGCCTTGGTACGGTGTCAAAACTTTTTCCTGTTGTTGATATTTTTCTATTATTTTTTTGGTAAATATATGATCATATGTGCTTCTGCCTTTTCTAAATTCGCTTTGTGATTCCGCAAGTGTGCTGTCAGTTTTTGCGTTTATTCTTTTGTTGGATATTTTTTCCTATATTTTCATGGCAGTATTTTCATCTGAGCCTTCTGCTAGTCAATTGGTATCTGCTTTTTTCTCCATGTGGCATTAAATATCGTTAGTATATTATAACTCTTTTGTATTTTGTCCCTTTTTTCCACTATTTCATTTGTTATTTTGTCATACTCTGGTGCCTTACCGTTTTTCATTTCTGCAATAGCTTCTTGAAGCACATTTATGTTAATTGGATCTACATTATCGTCTTCTATATTTGGCTTCAGCAGGTTGTTTTCTTCTTGATAGTAGTGTGTTTGTAGCATTTCTTGGAAATGTTTTCTTCATCGGTTTATTATTTCATTTTCTTCTGTGAGTAGTTCGCCAGTTTTATTCTTTATGTTTTTTATATCTTGCATTTTTTCTTTTCTCGTTTATTTTAAAACTACATAGAACAGTTTCTAATTCTCTTTACTGTTTGTTTCCATCTTTTCTCGAAATCCTGTACATTTATCCTTTTTTGCTTTTGTAACAAATTCTTTTACTAGTCCTTATTTTTTTATATTCTTCATAATAGCTCTCTGGTGTTTTATTTTGTAATTATATTTTTCAAGCAATTTTCTTTCTTTTAATTTGTTCTTCTTTTATATGTTTTATTTCTTTATTCATCAATGCAGTTTGCTTTCTTTTATTGCTCTTCTTACTAGTTTTACAGACTTCTGTCGCTATATTTAGTATAACTCTTTTGAAATAATTCCATAGTTGTTCTACGTTTCGACCCTTTATCTATTCTTTAGTATTTCTTAGTTTTTTATCTTTATTATCTGGTACTTCTCAGTAATTTCTTTATTTCTTAATTTATGTGACCTAATATTTTCATATTCTTGTTTTTTTCTTGCAGTTTGTTAATGTTATTTTAATCTGTCTTATTTTGTTTTATTTTCATTAGGTACTACTAAATAGTGGTCACTTCCTATTTCTGGACCTCTTCTAACTTTTGTGTCTACTACGTTTCTTCTTTTTTTCTCTATGTACTAACATGTAATCAATTATCGATTTCTTCTTTCTGCTTTTAACTTCTCTTGTGTACTTGTGGATATTTTATGTTCAAAAAATGTATTAGTTATTACTAAATTTTGCATTATATGGTAGTCTAGCAATATAATGCCATTATTTTTTTGTGCTGCTTCTTCATACTTTCCTAATGCTTCTTTATATTCCTGGTTATTTAAGATTATTCTGCTATTGTAGTCATCTACTAAATATATATTTCCTTTTGCTTGTTTTGTGACCAGAGCTAATTTTTCCCAAAATTTAACCTTATTATAAGCAGAATCGTCGTCGTTTGGGCCATATACACATATTATTGTTTTTAAATTATTGCTTTTCTTTAATTCCAACTAATAGTATTTTCTGAGATGAGGCTTTCCAATTAGTTATTTGTTACATATGCAATATATATAAATACATAATCATTGTCTGTTTTTACCATCTCTTGTCCTTTTCTCTTACTTGTTGTAAGATCCTTTCCTGTCCATTATTATTTATTTTTTTTTTCTTATTTATTGCCGTGTTTGTTACCTTATATTCCAATCTATCATTTACTCTTAGTTTTTTGTTATTTCTAGTTTCCTTTTCTTTTGTTTCTAGTTTTTGTTTGTTCCTGTTCCATTTATATTCTATCTTTTCTATAGGTAGTTTGTTGAATTTAATTTTCACGAAATTCCCTTTCATTCTTTCTTTATTTGCATTCTCTTATTTCTTTTTCTGATGCTTTTAGGTCGTGATTAATATATACGCGTTGGTTTCTAATTTCTCCAGTTTGAATTTATTTTTCTTGATTTTTTCTTTGCCTCAGATTTATTAAACTCCAGCTTACATACCTTTTCTCCTATCTTTTCCGCTGCTCTTATCTGAACTTGTACTTCCAATTTTTCTCCAAGAAAATTGGTCACAGAACTTTTCAATATTTTTGGATCTTCTCTCTGCGTTTAAAGGCCAGTTACTACCATATTGTTTTCTTTCTTTTGTTTTTCTATTCTTTCCACGTTCTGCTTTAAACTGGTTACTTCTTATTTCATCTGTATTTTTTGATCTGCTTTCTTCGCATTTCTTTTATATCACTCCTCGTCTCTTGCATTTCATTTCTCATTTCATTAACACCAATAGTTCCTCGATCTTTTCATCTTTGTTCTGTTTTACTGGTGTTCTAGTTCGAAATACTCTCTTTCTTTTGAATCCTCATTTCTCCTCCTTTAATTTAAACCTGCATCTGTTGATCACTATCCATGTCAAATTTATTTTAATAATTTAAATTTAACAAATTAATGTATTTATTTCTATGAATTTTACAATGCCTAAGTGCAGCTCTGTTCACTCTTACTTTCTATCAATAAAACCCGCTTAGACAAAAAGAAGTCAGATAAACTCCTCAAGCCTGTTTTATCTATCAGAATTTAAATATATTGCACTTTTTTTGTTAAACACAAATTTATTGCAATACTGCAATTTATTAAACACTTACCTCATTATATTATATGTTTAACTATTTACAGCAAAATCACTTTACACTAAAACTTTTGTAATAAAGTCACTTGAAACCACCCAAAATTGAGTTTAATTTCGCAGCTAACTATTACATGTGTATTGTTGATGAAACTAGTCTGACAACCTACTTACGACGTAATTACTAATGCTACGAGTAATTTTAACATAATATTATCTCCAGCATCATTTTTAATTCCAAAGTCTATTCCTCCCTTTATGTATAGCTTCATATTCTATATAGCCCAGAAAAAGGTAGAACTATTTTTCACAGATATTTGAAGCTTTTAAGACATAGGTGGGGGTTACTAGATGACGAATAGATGCAAAAGTACTCGCATTTTTACCTTGCGTTTTTTTTTAACAATAAATTATGGTCACGATTTGATTTTTTGTCTATAAGTTTTTTTGCTTATATTTTACATAAAAAATATTGATATTATTTTTTTATATCAAGAATATCTTTATTTTCCCGTTTTTTAAATTAAAATTGATAAATAATTTACGAAGATATTTGCAAAAAAGCAGTTTTTTTGCACTAATTTTTAAATTTTATTAATTTTTTTATTAACAAAATAAAATGTTATTAATACATTTGAACATCGAGGAATTACCGCCTTTTAAATTTGTGCGAAATTTTCCCCCGATGGGTCAAATAGTTTAACAGTTATTTAATTTATTTATCCCGTTTGGGATAAATACATATTTAGACTATTGAACTTGCTCTATTAATGATGCTAGACACATTTAGCAAAGTTCATAGGATTCTTTAAGACTAAAACTATCTCAGAAGTTAGAGGTATATTGCTTTTTCATCGAAATTATTTACAAAATAAACGTTTGAAAAAGGGGTATGTTTTTTACTTATATATAAACAATTGTAATAACTTTTATATTTTTCAAGCAACAGACTTGTATGTACAACCATTGGATAGCTGGTAAAAAAACTCACATTAAAAAAAACCTTCTGTGACCAATAGAAACGAAGTAAGAGACGGAAGATCTAAACTTTATATTGAAACTTATAGCTATAAAATTCATCAAATTTTTCAAAACTTATAGCCATTCGAAACGAAGGTACTTTCGAAAGATCGACATAGGAAAGTGGAGGGGATAACTGTTTCAGCTCCATTTTTTTTTTTTTTTCGAGAAAAAAAAGTAAGTTTTTACGGTGAATTTCACATGGACTCAATTTTTTCGAGGTTTCCCATATTTCACGGTCAGTGAAAACTATGTATTTATTAATAATTCGACGAGCTACCCCAAATTAAAAAAAAAAAAACTTCTAGCTGCAATGGAAGCCGAGAAAATGTAAATTTTTCCTACGTGTTTCAATTTGAAGTTCCGATCTCGAAAAAAAAACGGAGCTGAAACAGTTATCCCCTCCACTTCCCTATGTCGATCTTTTGAAAGTACCTTCATTTCGAATGGCTATAAGTTTTGAAAAATTTGATGAATTTTATAGCTATAAGTTTCAATATAAAGTTTGGATCTTCCGTCTCTTACTTCGTTTCTATTGGTCGAAAATTGGTAATTTATAAATTAGTGCAAAAAAACTGCTTTTTTGCAAATATCTCTGTAAATTATTTAGCAATTTTAATTTGAAAAACTTGAAAATAAAGATATTCTTGATATAAAAAAATGATATAAGTATTGTTTATGTAAAATATAAAGGAAAAAACTTATAGACAAAAAATCAAATTGTGACCATAAATTATTGTTAAAAATAACACAAGGTAAAAATACGAGTACTTTTTCATCTATTCGCTATCTAGTAACCCCCACCTATGTCTTAAAAGCTTCAGATATCTGCGAAAAATTTTGCCGTGAAATTGATGATTTTTGCATAACCAGACTGGGCTAATATTGGATTGACTAATATGTTTAATAAAATAACCTTCTATTACGACTATCTCTAATAATAGAATATCTCCAAGTAGATCTCTTAATTAATCATAGGTTTTCATTATACTATCATAAAGTCTTCTTTACATTATATTATCTCGCGTTCTTACTAATTCTACCGAGTTTCTTTCATTTCCTTTTTTGCAATTATATCAACTCCACTTCTAGTGCGATTTTTCTGTAGGCATACATTTATCCTTAACTTAGTTCTTTCACGGTTTATCGTTTGCACTTCTTCTTTTGAATGTAAGAAATTTGTACTTTCCTTTTTTGCGCATATGCCAACTGCATACTGCTACCTGTAGGACTTCTGTCCTCATCTGAAAATTCGCACCAAAATTCAATTTTGCTCATCGAAATTCCGTCGTTCCGGATAAATTGTTTTTGTTAGCGAAGGTCTTTTCATTATTTTGGTCTAAAAATATTTTGGACATTTGACGCCTAAATGTCTTTTTTATCAGCAATATATCCAACATGATTTGTCAATACACTACCAATGCAAGTATAGTGCGGTATTATACCACATCTGTTTACATTTTGAGATCCACTTCCTATAATAGTGGGTGAATCTGATTTTGACATTGTTCGAAGTGTAGATTAGTTTTAAAAACCAAAATATTATTTTGTATATTTTCTGCTTATCTTCAGTTGTCGTGTTTTTATATTGTTAGACCATATAATCTGTAAATCAGTTGATTATCTAATTAGATCTGTTACATTTTTTACATTATTTATTTTAGAATTAAAGTTTTAATTTATTATTACTTTCGTTAAATACTTTCGTTGTTTCAGATGGAACTGTCAACTACTCCAACTTTTCTTGATAACGTGGCGACTGGCCTCTCAACTTCAACAGCCTCCTATACTTCTTTCATACATAAATCAGCAGGCATAAGATTTTCATGGTATGACTATTTAATTTTTTGTTTTTTGATATTGATTAGTTTGGGAATAGGAATTTATTTTGGATGTTTTGGAAAGAAGCAAAATGTGAAAGATTATTTGCTAGCAGGAGGAAACATGAAAATTTTTCCTGTGGTTGTATCATTAGTTGCAAAGTAAGTTATTTTTTATAAATATTTAACATTTGGCATTAATAAATTTGTTAATTTTACAAAATACTAAAGGTTAGTACATTAGGACACTTTTATGATTCTATTGTTGCATGCTTTTATTTTGCATTATTGTTTGTTTGGCATTTGTCAGAATTACTTACAATGACAAAATGTTACCCACAAACAAAAAACAATGCATATTAATTTATATAGATAACATCTTCAATAAATTAGAATACTCCATTGTACCATTTATATTGTTACTAGAAAGAATTATCTTCCTATAGGTAATGCATTTTTAATGTCTTACAGACTGGTTGTAGTATGTCAAGTAAACACTAAAATTCAAATTCCAAAGCAGATGATTGTTTATATTTTCCAACATTTCTTCCCATAGCTTGCTGTGAGGGGTACAAATAAATAGAATGATAATGTGTATACACAATCTAAAATGAATACTAAATGATAAACATTTTGGTGCTTAGTTTTAATTTGTCATCTAACGATTCTTCAATTATTGCAACGATAGGAACATCTGTAATATACAAGAAACGCACATCCAGACTACACAATGCTAAAACAAATTGGGGCACTTATCGTATCATGACAGTATAGACCTATACATATGACTAAAAAGGAAGAAGAAATAGAAACAATAACAGAGTTTTTCATAAATAAACTACAACAACCTGCCAAACAATCTACACCGATCCCTTCTCCAAAAACAGTAGACCAAAATGTTCCCATGGAAATAGAAGAAATAGAAACAATAACAGAGTTTGTCATAAATAAACTACAATAACCTGCCAAACAATCTACACCGATCACTTCTCCAAAAAGAGTAGACCAAAATGTTCCCATAAAAATTAACAAACTAATAGCAGAAAAGAGATGTGCCAAAGCAAAATGGCAACGTACCCATACACAAATTGACAAACAGATATGTAGTCAGTTAAATCGGAAGCTACATGAAAAACTAATAGAAGGAAAAAATAAAGAATTTAAACACTACTTATCAAAATCAAGTTAAACTGATCAATACATCTGTAAAAAAATTAGAATACCTAACCATACTGCACTACCGATAAGAAAAAACTGCAATAAACCATGAGCAAATAATGGTTTAGTGAAAGCTAACCTGTTTGCGAAACAAACTGTATAAGTATTTTAATCTTTAGACAAAAAAAGAGTCGTCCGAATAGATCACAGTATAAATCCACCACCTATAGTAGGTATTCCTATTAAATCGCCAATTATTTGTACTCAAAAAAGCGCCTGGAGCTGGAACACCAAAAATGATAAAGAAACCGCTAAGAAAAGACATAATCCTTACATCTTTAACACCATTCTGTGCCTTGGCTATTGGCTAAAAAGTCTTAAAAGTGCCCAAATAATACTAATTGGCCTGCCAGGAAAAGAACCTAATGTCAATATAAGCTTGCTGTCAGTAATTTCTTAGTTGCTTATTTTTCAATTTCTGCGCACTTCGGAAATGCACAAAATTCTTATGCACAAAATGCAATTTACATTCTACTACCATGAATTTTGTTTACAAAATTTCCTGATACTTTCCCGAATCGAATGCAAAAAGTTCCCTATCGATTCATGTTGTTGCGGAACTGCGTTTCGTGGTCACTTTGCGGTACAGACTCTTATGAAGAACAGTGTTGCAAGACATATATCTTCAGCAATTGATATTTTTCTTTTCCAAGAAGTAAACATTAGTGTTCGTTAGCGTAATACCTTTTGTTTATCGTTTGACTTATCAGCAGTACTCAAACATTTTAAACACATGTTTAATTTAAGTTTAAAATAGATTCAATAGTAAATTAATAGAATGTAAAATTAGCTTAATTGATACCGGTACAAACGAAAAATAATGCATTGTGGACCTAATTACAAATAAGGTAGAATTGTAAATCTACATGTATGTATGTAATTACGTATACATCTTAAGAATAACGTTAATTCGCCAAAACCAAATTATAGTATATGAAATATAATTTAAATTACTTACATATGCTGCAGTCAATTAAAATGATTTTTTACAGTTCAATTTCACCGTCGTCACACCACTGTTAACACTATCGTCACTGTCACCACTGTTAATGTAAATTACAACTGGTTCTATTTCTTTCATTAAATTATAAATTTCCCATATACTTTGTTCCACTTTAATCACGTAATTCACTTAGTTGCTCCACTTTTGTGTTCTGGAGTAACTTCATTATAACCTCCACGGATTACGTTACTTACTTCAGCCTCTTTAAATTTGGGTTTTTTGCCTTCTACATATCTTTTTACTTTACTCCATACCAATTTAAATGGATTTAATTCGCAGTGATATGGAGCTAATCGTAACAATTTAACATTGTTGGTAGAAGTTGTGTCTTAAAGCAATTTTCAAAAACAGGGCCATTCGTTTCATTGTGATAATATGTGGTGTTCTTTTTTGTCCAAAAAGTGCTTCCTGCTTGCACTAATTCAAATCGTAGACCACGAGCAGTAAGAGCTTTTAATTCTGTAGTCAAACCACGAATAAATGCGTCCTGGGTGATTTTACAGTACTGTCCACCCACCCACTACTGACGCTCCGTCCGATATTTAACCACGAATGGTCAATATAAACTATGTTGTAATTTTCTTCGCGACACCTGCAAATTTGACGAAGATATTGATAACGCCAGGATATATTCTCAGATTTTTCTATTAAGATTGACTTGATACCTCTTCTTGCAATCACAAATCCCATATCCGTCATTATTCTATACAGCGTTGTTCTTCAACAATGGGGTAAATCCTCATCCTTATTTACTGTAGCGACAACAGTAGATATAGTAGGAGGTAGGTATGTGTTTCAAGATACTAATATATGAAACTCTTATTAAAATTGTCCTGACACACGCGTCAGAGACATGGACTATGGTAAACAGCGACGAAGAACTGTTAGACCGCTTTGAAAGAAGAATACTTAGGCACATATACGGAGGAGTACAAGAAAGCGGGATATGGCGCAGACGCTACAATTTTGAGTTGTATCAATGCTATGAAAAATGCAACATCGCCCGGTCTATTAAAATTAATAGACTAAGGTGGCTAGGACACGTTAAAATAATGGACACTGGAGATCCCCAAAGACAGATATTATATGAAGAGCCAGTAGGAACCAGGAAGGGAGGCAGGCCAAGATCTAGGTTTAAAACTCAAGTCGAAGATGACTTGAGGATTCTAGGGGTCAGAAATTGGAAAGCCAGGGCGAAAGATAGGGGGGAATGGAAACTAATTGTCGAACAGGCCACGACCCACACAGGATTGTAGAGCCAAAGATGATGATGTGTTTCAAGAATAATCAATCGATTTTTCTACGGATGGCGTTTTTGATTCCTTCTGAAAAACCTTCCTTTGGGAAAAACATCTGTTTTTCCCAAACGTGTAATGCCTTTCCCTGCGAATGTTTCACAATATTCTCCACGGCAAAATAACAAAAATAATACAATGACAATTGTTAAATAACAATTTAAAAGGATTACTAAATACGGACTAACAATTTTCTAAACACGATTTTTTTTAAATTTAATTTTTTTTTGTCTCCACTAACTAATATTCTCTTCGATAAACATTAGGCTATATAAAGGTAGTTACACTAATATTCGTGTAATAATTAAACAACAATTTATTTGAAAACAAAGCATGCACTTAAATCGTACCAATTATCAGAGTAACTTACAAGAATAAGCAAAGATAATTAGAAAATAGATATTTAGTTTAGTTTTAGTAGATTAGTTAAATATTAATCACAGGCTAATTATAATACTCAAATGCTTTATCGTTATTATCGTATAAATACTTTACATAGTATCTATAAATTAGTTAAAAAGAATAAGACCCAAACACAGATTTTCAAATCAAAATGTTTGGAATTTCTGGAATATTCTATTTAGTCGGATGTCAAGTGTACACATAAATCTGTAACACTGAGCTTCAAGGTTCCATAAGATTTACATAGCCCTATGCTGCTCCTACTGCAAAGTGACTGTGAAATGCGCTTTAGTAGATAAACATTAACGCAATGGAGTATATTCGAGATTAGCCAGGCTTTTGACAAGGCCTGTCATCCTGCGTTACTGAAAATATACTGTATGTATTATATACCTCAAATATACTTTAACATAAAATATGGCAACGGAAACATTAGCTGACGATACAGCCATTATTTTATGTCACAAAACCCACAAACAGCTGCAGAATTCAATAAACCGTAGACAACCTTTAGAGGTGGTTAAAGAAATAAACTAATTTATTGCTCAACTTTTGCCTGCCATATGTGCAGTTATGATATTTATTTTTAAGTAAACATTTTCAGAGATAAGTCTGTGCAATGTATATATCAATTATTTTATTTTTTAGTCATACTTCAGGAATAACGTTACTGGCTCTTCCAGCAGAAGTCTACAGCTTTGGAGCAAATTATTGGCTTTGTGCCATATGTCTTTATATAGTACCTGTAGTAACTGTGTACGTTTTCCTTCCAATTTTTTATAAACTACAACTAACAAGTACATACGAATATTTGAGTATAAGATTCGATAAGAAAACAAGAAAGCTGGCATCAGTATTATTCACCATTTCTGTTTTCTGCTTAATACCCATTGCCACATATATTCCAGCAATGGCGTTTTCATCTGGTAAGTACTTAACTAGAATTTCTGGAACAATATTTATATACTTAGAGAATTCATTAATACTGCCTTCTGACTGAGGCTAAAAAATGTGAAAAATTTTTAATGGCAAATAAATATACCTATACACGGAATTCAAAGTTTAAAACTTAAATTAAAAATTTACTTCTATATGTGCCTTGTCCGGTCTCCCTAAAGTTGGCAATCATTCTGCAGTATTTTTTTTGAACCTGTGCAAATTTAATGAGTTGGGTGGAGCCTTGTTGGAACCGTTTGAACCAAGCCCGCTACTAAGTACAAGTTCCATGGGAAAACGGTCCTTTTCAGATTGTTGGCCTTTTGTTTGTTTGGGTAAAACGCGTGGAGGATAGCTGTGGCTATGTCCTCACCTAGGATCAGGTATCGTTGTGCAATAAAGTTGATAAACCACAGAAAACCAATCTCCCCTGTCCTTGTGATTTGAATTCGACTCTTAAGGAGTGTGTGTGTGGTGCTCACTGTGTGTTATTTTGGTGTTGTGATTAGGTGTTTATGAATGTGGTATGTTAGTATATTAATTGGTTGTGTGTTGTTGGCTTTTTCTATATGTTTATGAATGTAAGCTAGGTGGAGGTAAAGTGTATATGTGGGTAAATGGTAAGTGTGTGTTTTTGAGTGATGTGTTTGGGTTATTGGTATGTGTATATCGGTATGCATGTAGGTGTAGTGTTGTGTATATATGTACGGAGTTGGGTAAAGGTTTGGTTTATTAGGTTATTAAAACAGGAGGTGGTTATGGCGTATCCATATAAAGTGTTGGACATTTGGTTGAGATAGCGGATAATTTGGTTCCTCTTTTCAGAGAAGACATTAAAGACATGGAATGTAAAAAGGATGCAAAAGGATCATGGAAGTGAAATGGATTAAGGATTTTATATCTGAGGAAAGGTTATATGAGGGGATTTGTTTAGGAGTGTATACGGGTTGGGTTTGTTTATAGTTTTTTGGTTGGGTATTGTGTGGGCATCTAGGTGAGAAGGAGGGATGAGGTCCATTACAGTTCGGACATTTAGGGACAAATATTGTGGGGCATGCAGTAGACCTGTGCTCTAGTCCACAAAATGGACAAGTGAATGATTTTTCTGAGCATTCCTTGCTGAGATGTCCGCTTTAGTAACATTTCGAACAGTATTTTAGTCAAACCGGAACGGAATTGTTAGATCTTGGAATCTCGCAATTTAGCCGTTCTTCCTCGATCTTCATCATCATTTTGGCTTTACAACCCTGTGTGGGTCCTAGCCTCCCCAAGAATTTTTTTCCAGTCGTCCCTATCCATCGCCTTCCTCCGCCAAGCACGTATTTCCATATTTCTCATGTCTTCATCGATGTTATCTAGGAATCTTGTTCTGGGCCTTCCTCTTCTTCTTTGACCAATAGGTCTATCAAGGAGCGTTTTTCTAGCTGGGTCGGTTTGCTCCATCCGCATTACATGGCCTACCCACCTCTGACGTCCTATCTTTATGTGTTTTACGATATCTGGTTTCTAGTATATCCTATAGAGTTCGAAGTTGTATCGTCTTCTCCAGACACCCTTTTCATTTACCGCTCCATAGATGCGCCTTAGTATTTTTCTTTCGAAACATCCTAACATGTTTTCATTGCTTTTTGTTAAAGTCCAGGTTTCTGAACCATATGTTAGGACTGGGCGTATTATTGTTTTGTAGAGTTTTACTTTTGTATTTCTTGATATAACTGTAGATTTAAAAAGGAGATTAAGCCCAAAATAGCCTCTATTAGCCGTGCAAATTCTGCGGTTTATCTCTGCGGTAGTGTCATTTTAAGAATTGACGAGCGTTCCCAGGTATACAAATTCATTAACTGCTTCCTCGATCTTAATACCGTTCAAAAGTGCATCGGCGAATTTAGATTCAGAGTTCGTGAAAACTCTGATATATGAAGTGAGTTGGTTTGTGGAGCCGGCAATTATGCGTACTATTTTGGTAAAAGGAAATCTATTTTCGGATAGGTTATCCTCGATGGTTTTCTGGGAAAGGTTTTTTCCGACTCCGGCTATAACTAAGTGGAAAGTTTGTGGATCATTTGGAGGAGCGGGTTGCGGATTATGGGGTTTGCTAGATGTGTGTGCTGATATTAAGATGGTGTCATCTCGAGTGATTTTTCGAAGTTTTGCCGTGATGTCGTGGATGTCTAGGAGTAAAGTAGTGCGCACGGAGGCTGCCTTTTGGGATGGGAGGACTTTGATTGAGTCCAATTGTTGGATGAAGTTGTGGTCTTTGATGAGTCGGTAGAAGAGTCTCTGCTGACAGATATCTGTGGGGATATGCTCGATTACATTATTTTTGATGTAAGGTTGTTGTGTGTTCTGTGTGTTTGCTGTTTGAGGTTGGGAGAGTGTTCTTTGTTGAGGTGAGGTGGGTGTATGTGTCGTGGTGGGTATGGGTAATGGTGTTGATTGCCTGTGTGCTGGTGAGAGTGTGTCTTGTATTTGTGAGGGGGTGTGATTGCAGGAATTAGGGAATGGAGGGTCGTAGTAGAGTGTGTCTGCTTTGAATGTAGACGGAGCAGGGTTGTGTTGCTCTGTGTCTGTGTTTGTTTGTGTGTTTTTTTGGTGTGGTGAGTTTTCTTGGTGTTGTATTGTTTATGTATTCTGTGGGTTTTAGCTTGGATATGGATGTGCGGCGGTGGTCTGTGATGGCTTGCAGATCCTCTTTCTGCTCTTTTATGTTGGGAATGGGACCCGTCGTGTAAAGGATGGCCTGGTTTTCGGATTATTCCTATTCCAGGTCGAAAGGGATATCTCCGAGGAGATTGTGGTTTTTAAGGTTTTTGAGCAATTTTCTATGGCTATAGAACTAGTGTGATGTAGTATTTGTGTGTGTTGTGTCTGTTTAGGGGTGGAGTGTATTGGTGTAGGTGGGGCTTTGGGTGCGGGTGGTAGTGAGGGTGATGGTGAGGATATGGGTGGGATTCTGGGTGTAGTGGAATTAAAGGCATCGTATATGACTTTTTTAATGAGTTCTGGTATGAGTGTTTTCGGTTTTTGGTGTACGTTGTAGAATATTGGTGTGAGGTGTTCGCTGGCCGCCTCAGGATTTTGGTGGTAGATCTCTCCCAGAGCCCGCTGCCATTCCTGCGGCAACCTTGGTTTGTGCCCATCTATAGTGATAGATACTTGTGATGTATGTGATGATATGGAATGTGTATCTGATTCAGTGTCCCATTCTGTGTCTGGTGATTTTGGTGGATCTTTCTGTTTTCGTGAGTTTGATCGTGTTCGTGGTATGTTGCTGTAGTGTGTGAGCGGGTGTATTTATATGTGTATGAATTGTGTAATTTAAAGTCTGTGTATGTGTGTAATTTGTAAGTATATGAATTGATCTAAATTGTATGTGTGTGGATTGTGTTGGTGTGGTGAATAGTAAGTGTATGAATTTGTGTCGATGTGTGTAAATTGTAAGTGTATGATTGAGGGTTTGAGTGTGTGTGTATGAGTTTGTGTGTGTGTGTGCGTGTTGACTTTACTTGGGTAGAGTGTGTACTTGCGCAAGTCGATAGGGCTCTACGTCGAGGAGCTTCAGTACAGCACCAATTGTCGATACTCCCTTATATTTTTTAATAACCGGTTCTAGGAATTATCGACCGGCTGGCGCCACGCCCGTTCGATTTTGATGCTAGATTGCCAGTTTTGGTACCTTACATGCACTATTGTTATACCTCCACGTGGCAATTTCACATCTAAAGTTTGTTTCTGGTGATCCACGTGTCCAGATTCGCTACCCATTTATACCGTGATTCCGTTCGCGAATTTCGCGCACATTGATACACGTGTATACTGTTTCGCGACCCGTTTCGCGGGTTTCCCGGCTTGGACCGTTGCTGGAATAGACTCTGTAGCAGTGCGGTTTCCTGGTCTGGAACTTCACCGGTGTGTACGTTCACGTTGCGAGTTTTTGCCGGACTATATGATGCCTGTATTTCACCAACTCATTCTTTTATAATATTTTGACAAAAAAAATTCATCATTTAAATTCTTATGTTTTCTGTCTTATTAAACAAATTGGGTCAACTTTTTATTTTTTAGGAGAGAATCCGGTCTGGTATTTTTCAATTATGCCCACTCTATAAACTAAATATTTTGTAGACCTTATTAGCATGGTTATATCTCTGCAGTTGTCACACTAGAGTCTGTTGCTCTTTTTATTTAACAGGCTTATCACGCCTTATGATAATTCACAGGGCATTGTCTCATTTTGCCAGACAAGAAATAAAATGTTATGCAGTGTCTTTGGCAGGACGCCACCATCATTCTTGTATATCTCTCTGGACAAGCCATTAAAAACTATTTAATTAAAGGAGAATGGATTCCAATCATTTCCGTTCAAGAATGAAACTGCATAATTTAGGATATTTCTGTTTTCATCCTTAAACTCCATTTTTGACCCAATTTCTTTTCTTATTTTCTTCAGATTTCTGTATAACTTCTTCTAAAATTGCCTCTTTTTCATCTATAATTCTTTTTTCTTCTCTGGTTTAGTCCATTATTTCTTCTATGCTCTTCTTATTGATCCTGCTTGATTTGTCTTTAGGTATGCTCCATTTTTAATATCTGTTGTTTTTTCGTACTCCTTGATAAACTATTCATTTTTTTAACTAGTTTGGTTTTCCCCAATATTTCCGTTGCTTTCTCAGTTATTATTTTTCTACATTTTGTCCACAATTCTTTTGATTGATATTCTTTCTCTGATTTTTTTCATTACAATTACCTGGTCATTATGGATGTTTGGACCTCGGTAGCTTCTGTCGTCCATGAGATCGAAAGAATGCTTTGCATCTATCAGGATGTGATCTATCTAGTAAACGGTTTTATTATCAGGGGATTTTCATGTTCCTTTGTGTATCATTTATTGGGTAAATCTTGTTCCTCCGACTATCATACTTTTGGTGCTTTCAAAGTTTATTATTCTTAATACGTTATCGTTTTACACTTCATGTAAGCTCTTTTTACCGCACCCTAAAAAGTATGCGATTTATTGAAATATTTAAATAAATTACATAAGAGGCGAAATGAAAAAGAAAATGAGTGAAAATGTTTCGATATAATTTATATCGAAAAAAATCATTATAAAAAAATATGCGTGTGTGTAATGCTGTCAATACCCCCAACAGTACGCCAATAGTTGAACTTAAAGTTAAAGAAGTTAAAAGTTAAGAACTTATGTACATTTAGTGTTAAGAATAAGAGTAGAATAATTGTTATAATTGTTATAATAATTAATTATTAAATGAACTTTTTAATAACTAAATCGAGATATTTCAGTCACTAAACAAATAACAAAAAAATAATGATTACTTATGGATGTATTATAATGGTAAAAATACAATTTGAGTGAATTAATTAAGCTATTGTCTTATTACACGAAAACAACCTTGAATACCACTTTACAATTACATATCCTACCTAAGGTAAATAAAAAATATGTACATTATTATATAAGTTAGGTTTTAAGCATAATTCTATACCGTTTTTTCTATTTTGTTTCTTCTTAGCGGTTGTTGTAACTGTTTGTAGTTTTAATAGATCTCTATTTTACATCAATAATTACATTTCTTAAGATAATTCTATCTCGATCAGTGACCACTTTTTTTACTCAGGTTCCCTTTAAAGGTTTTTTTATGTTTTTTCCGCAATCGGTTTGAAATTTTTTAAAACTTACTTAGTTGGGACATCATTATTTTCAATGTCTACAGTTATTCTTTATCTTTTAAGTACCTTAATCAGTCTCACGAATGTTGGCGATCTGATTCCAAGCAAGACTGGTTTTATTTTATACCATATGGAAAAGCTATTAATCACTTCTTATGCCTGTCCATTCTCAAATGTTTCGGAGCCATAATTGTTGTTTTCTTTCAATTCCTCGTTGGCCTTCGATTTTACCCATAAGTATTAGTAAGTGGTATTTTTCTCTATATCCAAATTTAATGTGAAAAACCTAACCGCCAGGCAACTTTGGTTATAATAACAACTTTCTAATTTAAAATAATTCAAAACGAGTCAAACTTTAGTCCGTTATAAATGTAAGTTTAATTACAATCAATTTTGGCTTAATTCAATATAAACGTGATATTTAACTAAGACATGCCATAAGAAAACATTTTCAGAACCTTTTTAAAATGTGAAGTATAGCTCGACAACTTCTTGACACTATAGCCCAGTCTGGTTAAAAAAAAAGGTGGAAAAATGTTTCGCAGATATCTGAAGCTTTTAAGACATAGGTGGGGGATACTAGATGATGAATAGATGAAAAGATACATACTCCTAGTTTTACCTTGCGTTTTTTTAAGCAATAATTTATGGTCACAATTTGATTTTTTGCCTATAAATTTTTTTCCTTATATTTTAAATAAACAATATTTATGTCATTTTTTTATGTTAAGAATATCTTTATTTTCCCGTTTTTTTAATTAAAATTGATAAATAATTTACAGAGATATTTGCAAAAAAGCAGTTCTTTGCACTAATTTATAAATTTTATTAATTTTTTTATTAACAAAATAAAATGGTATTAATACATTTGTGCTTTTAAATTTGTGCGAAATTTCCCCTCGATCGGTCAAATAGTTTGAAAGTTATTTAATTTATTTATCCCTGAGGCTAATTATTTAAACTATTGAGCTTGCCGTATGCATGATGCTAGACACATTCAGCAAATTTCATAGGATTCTTTAAGACTTAGACTATCTCAGAAGTTAAATGCATATTGAGTTTTCATCGAAATTATTTACAAAATAAACGTTTGAAAAAGGGGTATGTTTTTTACTTATAAACAATTGTAATAATTTCTATATTTTTCAAGCTACAGACTTCTACGTACAACCATTGGATAGCTGGTAAAAAAGCTCACATTAAAACAAAAAAAATTCTATGACCAATAGGAACGAAGTTAGTGACTATTTTTTAAAAAATCATATCTCCATTGTTTATAAACATTAAGAAGTAAAATTTGCACAAATTTTGAATGAAAATTATTAATAAAATTTATCTAATTTTTCGAAACGACGGTACTTTCGAAAGATCGACATAGGAAAGTGGAGAGGATATCTGTTTCAGCTCCGTTTTTTTTTTCGGCATCGGAACTTCAAATTGCAACACGTTGAAAAAATTTACATTATCTCGGCTTCCTTTGCAGCTGCAAGCCTCTTTTTTTTATTCTGGGGTAGCTCGTCGAAATATGAATAACTACATAGTTTTCACTGGCCGGAAAATATGGGAAAAATTGAGTCCATTTGAAATTCACCCTAAATACTTACTTTTTTTTAATTTGTTCAAATAGTCTGTCGCAGTATTAATAATGATGATATAATTTTCACCCCCCATAAATTTCGGAAAATCCCGGAAAATCAACATATGTTTTTTCATTTTATATCAATGATGTAATAATACTTATATATTTTATAAATTAAATTTCAGGTAATGTTTTACACATTATATTACTATATTCCTTATATTAATTATAATTGTTTGTATTTTTATAATTAACGGTATTGATTTTTATTCTATTTTTCTTACAAATATGATATACAATATTAATCTAATCTGCCTTACTGCTTTGATAAAATAAGTCGATTTTTTCATCAATTGCCTTATTAAATTTTGCAATGTTTATTGAACTTTACTTTTTTTATTTTCTTTACATACATTGGTTTAAAAGTTAAAATTTGGTTCATTTATTCGACTTCACTGTCAGGTCTGAACCTTTTTGTTGCAGGTTGCTTGTCTTCACTTATTAGTCAGTCTTTCCATACATTAACATATTAATGGGCGATCTTAATGCCAAGGTGGGTCAAGGTAAGGTAGGAGAACAAGTAGGAAAATATGGGCTTGGAAACAGAAATAACAGAGGAGATCGTTTGATTCAATTTTGCCAAAGTGAAGACTTCGTAATAACAAATACCTTTTTCAAATTACCCCCTCGACGGTTATATACATGGACATCTCCACAACATACCAAAGAAAAAATAGTGAGAAATCAAATAGACTACATTATAGCAAGGAGGTATCATAATGATGCTGTTAAATGTACTAAGACGTACCCAGGAGCTGATATAGGCTCAGATCATAACCCTGTAGTTACTGTGATTAAGGCGAGACCAAAAAAGATTAGAAGACCACACAGAAAGGCACTAGATTTAAATAAACTTAGAAACCAAAATATACGACAAGAAACAGGAGAAGAAATAAATGAAAACCTCAGTTCAGTACAGCAACAAATTAACGATACAAACAACGTTAACCAAAAATTTAAGTACATAAATACAGCTATACAAACAGCAGGAAAGAAACATCTTACAAAAACAACAACAAAGAATAAGGGGTGGATGACACAAGATATACTAGACTTGATGGAACAAAGAAGAAAGATGAAGAATTACCCAGAAAAATACAAAGAAATAAATAAACACATAAAAAAGAGAATAAAAGAAGCCAAAGAGGAGTGGATTAAAAAACAATGTGAAGAAATGGAAACCTATAATTAACCAAAAAATTGTTGCTAACTTTGTTCCTATTGTTCATAGAAGGTGTATTTTTTTTGTTGAATGTGAGTTTTTTTACCAGCTATCTAATGTTTGTACGTACAAGTCTGTAGCCTGAAAAATATAGAAGTTATTACAATTGTTTATAAGTAAAAAACATACCCTTTTTTCAAAACGTTTATTTTGTAAATAATTTCGATGAAAACTCAATATTCATTTAACTTCTGAGATAGTATAAGTCTTAAAGAATCCTATGAAATTTGTTAAATGTGTCTAGCATCATTTATAGGGCAAGTTCAATGGTTTAAATAATTAGTCCCAGGGATAAACAAATTGAATAACTTTTAAACTATTTGACCGATCAGGGGGAAATTTCGCACAAATTTAAAGGACAGTAATTCCTCAATGTTGAAATGTATTAATAACATTTTATTTTGTTAATAAAAAAATTAATTAAATTTATAAATTAGTGCAAAAAACTGCTTTTTTTGCAAATATCTCCGTAAATTATTTATCAATTTTAATTGAAAAAACGGGAAAATAAAGATATTCTTGATATAAAAAACGGTATAAATATTGTTTATTTAAATTATAAGGGAAAAAACTTATAGATAAAAAATCAAATTCTGACCATAAATTATTGTTTAAAAAAAACGCAAGGTAAAAATAGAAGTGTCTTTTTATCTATTTATCATCTAGTAACCACCACCTATGTCTTAATAGCTTCAGATATCTGCGAAACATTTTGCCGTGAAATCGATGATTTTTGTATAACCAGACTGGGCTACTATGTATTTAACCTCCGGTAGCTGGACAAAAAGTTTACAAATAAAATATATTTTTTTTTAATATTAAAACATGTCCTATATCGCTGAATAGAAAATTAAAAACCTTTAAACAAGGGTTTAACACTACCATTTTAATTAAAATAATAAAGAGGAATTGTTACTGCAAAGGAGTTGATAATGCGAGTAGTAGTCCAATGAAAAGTTGCATTGAGATTATATTTTTGAGAGGACGCAATTTTATTTTGTTATGTTTGTAGATGGTTAGAATAAGCTTAAGTTCAAGTTCTTGGGGTCGCCAAACTTGTCCCCGCCATCTTGGAAAAAAGAAAAAAGAGGGTGCAAAGGGTTTTCGCGCTGTGTCTCGTAAATTAGCTACCTTATTTAATCAGAAATTATCTGTAGCAAATTAAATTGTTCACAACTTTATTCTTATTACTTTTTATTGTAAAATGGAAAACAAAAAAGGTATTAACAAAAATAACTAATACTTTTTGAACAAATTTTCTTTTGGGACCTATAACTTTTTTCTGGTCATTTTAAAATAAAAAGACGTCTGAGCAATGTTATAGAGGGTTTTCAACGAATAATTTTCACTACAAATACTTATATGTTTAATTTTATTAAACTTTCTGGGTTTTACAGTACTCCGAAGTTGACAGAGTTCTTGAATACTCTTAAGAATACCATAAAACGAACCATTAGGCTTAGATTTTTATTACATATATTTTTATTCATATAATTTATTATTTTGTCAACATTTTTATAGTATTACTAGCGGACCAACTCGACATCGAGTTTTTTAAATGAAATTTTTATTTTGCGAGAAAAATATACAATATATACAATGACCGGAAGTAAAAATATTTTTATCAATAACTCAAAAACTATAAATGATAATTTCGTGAACTTACATTTTTGAACTCTACGTTGAATTCTCTATTGATTTGACTAATAAAAACAAAACCGGAAGTCGTCCTCAAAACCGGGATGCAATTTTTAGTTCATCAAATGTCGACATGGATATCATTTAGCACTTAATTTTGCATGCTGATCGCGAATCCGGTGTCAGATTTGCTCTATCTTGACGTTTTATGCGCGTTTCGGGTCACTTCCGGTGTCGGATCGCAACCGGAAGTACATATTTAGATTCGTCTCGACGAGACCTTTCGATCCATGTATACATTGTGGGGTCTAAAACTTAAAGTAAATTTTAACTTCCGGTCATCTCAAAACCGGAAGTGAATTTTTGTACCAAAAGTATATCTTGACAATCTCATACCTAATACTAATAATATTCCGAAAAAATATTTTAATTATCTAATATGGTTTTTGAGTAAAGTGGTGGACAAGAAAAGGGCTTAGCGTTTTAGTATATAAGATTAGTTTATTATCGATCTTTTTCCCAACCACCTATGAGGTAGAGTCTAGAAGCTCGTTATTTTTAAATGGTATCCCCATTAGGCCCAGATCAGTGACAATTTCCAGGCGAGATAATATTGAGCATAATTATATATTTAAAAAGTGTTTTCCAGCTATTGTTTTTTCATTTTCTTTAATGGTCCAGGCTGCGGTTCAGGATCTAATTCAGTATCGTAGGTGAATGTTTGCGAAAGAACTGAAGTTAGAATTGGCATCATTGTGGGTAAGTTATCTTCCAATTTTTCGATTAATTTTAATATTTCCATGATATTACTGGCGGTCTCACCAGAACAATTAAGGCGCACTGCAGAGCATTTAAGGCCTACTTGTCGGCAACTATACACACTTTCACAAGTTCCCTTGCATCTGCAGAAAATTAATTTCAGAAGTTCGATGGTGCTCTAGTTTTGAAAGTTTTGATTGGTATCCAAATTTTTTCATACTTTTTCTAGCCCCAAATTTCTATATCGCAGTGTTTCCTGGTGATAAACTCTAACACTGTGCAAACGAGCTGCATCTTGTGTTGGCGGAAGCGATGATAAGTTCAATATAATTTTGGTCACTGCCCTAGCAAATCGTTTGTATCTCATATTGTTAGAGAATCTTTTTTATTTTCACCATATAAGAAACGAAAAAAGTTCATCAACGATAGTGGGTAAAGATGGCTCGGCTTTCTCACTGAGAAATATTGCTGTTCCGCTGGGTAACCAAGGATATTTCTTGTAAGCTACTAATGTATCGCATCCCGAAAAAACATAAAGAAACATGAAATTCTCCGCAGTGACGTCACCATTATATAAAACTTGAAATACAGTATAATTATTTAAAAAATTGGACACTTTAAAGACACAACATTGGACTGCTCCCTTCCTAATGCCTTGCTAGAATGCATTCAGTTTTGAGTAAGTCTATTAAGTTTGTTTTGTTCTTTTATTGCCAAAAAATTTATCTTGGAATATTGTTGCTACGGTGTTCCAATTAAACTTTCTCTCTGTCCATTGGTGCTTTTTCGTGCGACGCAAGCGCACGGGGTGAGGAAAGTTTTGTGGTGGCAGAATGGGCCGGGAATGTTAAGAAAATAATAAATTAATTTAAAATAATATCAACAAAAGAAATAAGAGAAAACTAAGACTAATAGTTCGTTTTTATCGTATTCTTACGAGCAATCAAGAACCCGGTCATCTTCGGAGCGCTATAAAACCCAGAAAAATTAATGAAATTCTACAATTTGCAGTGAAAATGATTCGCTGCAAAACTTAATTTTATAAACTTAATTTGCTTATAATATTGCTTTGACATTATTTTATTGCAAGATGAGTAGAAAAAAGGCCGAAAATTAAATTTGTTCAAAAATTTTTAGTTATTTTTGTGAATAACTTTTTTATTTACCATTTTACCATAAAAAGTAATAGAAAGAAACCTGTAGACAATTTAATTTACACAAATATTGTTCAATACAATTTTCTATAGGATTGCTAGTTTATGAGATACAGCGCAAAACCCCTTTGCACCCCTTATTCCAAGATGGCGAGTATTCAAGAACCCTACCAACTTCGGAGCGCAGTAAAATTCATAGAAGTTAATGATATTAAACGTTGTAGTACATTTTATGAAAAACCTTCTATGATGTTGCTCTGATGTCATTTTATTGTAACATTACCAGAAAAATTTAAAGGGTCTGAAAGAAAATTTGTTCCAAAATTTTTAGTTATTATTGTTTATAAAGTTGTTATTTTACGATTAAAAGTAATAAAAATAAAGTTGAAAACAATTTAATTTGTTACAAATAATACCTTATAAATGTTTTTGTAGGGTTGCTAATTTACGAGAAAAAGAACGAAATCCCTTTCCCCCTTTTTCCCAGATGGCGGAAGGGGGACAAGGGTGGCAACCCCATAAAACTTGAACTTAAGCTTATGCTCACCCTCCACACATCAAGAAATAAAATTGCGGGTTCTAAGAAATAAAAGTTCTAAGGCATAAAAAATGTAACATTTTTTTGCTGATATTAATTATATATTTAGGATAGAAACTCTTCTAAATTTAAATAAAAAAGAACAGATAAATCATTATAAATTAACGATAGATTTTAAAACGGAGGTCTATGTTTAATGTTTATAGTTACTTAGTAGATATATAAAGAATGGTTAAAGACTTTCTGATAACTTAATCCACTTTAACAATATAAGTCCCCATTGTTCCAAAACTAACACAGTGAATTGTCAATATTTGACCTGATCTTGATATAATTTCCTATTTTTCCTGGATTTAAAAACACAAAAAAAAGTTTAAAATATGTTTATATTGAGGTTTCGATTTCTACTTCGGAAATCGTTGTTAACTCTACGTTCGTAGCATATAGTGTAGGTATTTACGTCGTTGTTTGCGTGGACCACAATCGTAATCCATTTTGTTTCAAACGTAAGATGTCTATTTCTTGAAGTAAAAAGTTTATCTTCGTTAATAAGAATTTATTTACAAAAGCTTTGCAAAACTATATTTACCGTATGTATATTATACATTGTAATTCACGGTGACAACAAAACAAAATCTTTTTGTATTTTTACACCTTTATTTACACTTTGTTAACAAATAGTTGAAAAATCAAACGCAATTTAAAAAACTAAACAACTTTTGCTTTTTTTTTTAAACTACAAGCATATACAAATGAAAACATAAACTCGTTTTACAAATATATACATATACATAAAAAACTATAAACGGTAAATATATCAAATAGTTTACTCTGACAAACATCTTGTACAGACATTTCGCACATGTTCTTTGCAAGCATGCTTGCCAGTTTGATGGCAAATTTAAATTTTTACTATCACTCTATTACGACTTCTTGGGCAAATGTAGGTATAATTGAAAACCAATTATCTTCTGTTATGTTTCGGCTTGTTCCTTCTACAGGGTGTACTAATTTGAGAACAACATCGTATGGAGAGTTACTTACCTTGTAAGGCCCGTCAGGTTGAGTACCCACGTAAGGTTCGAAATTAAATGTATAAGCTGTTTTTACATCTACCAATGCAAACATCTTCACTCCATACTTCGCTGGTTTATTAGAAATGTACTGTCTGATGGAACAGCGACCCCTAAAAGCCAATAATTACTCATCTATAGTTAAGATTTCACTGGCAATAAAATTAGTTTAAAATATATGAAGAAACATTTCAAAAACCTCTCTTATCGGTGCAAACTTATAAATTTATTGTCTGTCGTTCCTTGTTCGGATATTATCAAACCTTATACACCTTTTTAGAAATTTAAATCATATTTAATTTTGTGAATATGTTTTCTGGAACTTCTCAATACCCCGATAAGAAACAGAATTCATATAAATTCTCTAACTTAAGTTTCATTTGTTAGTCTTACATCCCTCTCCCTCCAAAACTTGTCCTTGATCTTTTTGATGTATATGTTCGTTGAATTTGTTATTATTTTAACAATAGTATCAGTTAGCTATGGTTTTATAAAGTCAATCTCCGACACTGCGTTTCGGGCATTGCATTTTGGCCCAGGAAGTAATTTTATGATATTGTGTGAACGAATACGAATATTTAGATTGTTTCTGCTTTTTTTTCTTCTTTTGATTTAATAGCAACACTAGCCTACTTTTCATTGTTAAAGTTTTCAAAATCAATTAACTCAAGATAATCATCTTCACTTGGAAGATTGTAAAATATATTTGAATTAGTTTTTAAGGTACGTACCTCCATTTTCCCTGGTTAAATCCTCTTTAACTGCTTAGCTCTTATTTGCCACTTTTTCTCACTATAATCGTTTATTTGCACCATATTTTCACTTTTATTTATTTTCCACTTATCACAATTTATTTTATTCTTATCACAAGTATACTTGTTTTTATTGTTAATTATCCCACTACAGTTTGTTTTTTCGCTATTTACATGTAAATATTCGTTCATATCCTAGTATTGGCGCCAAAGCCACACCTGATCGCCAATTTAATGTTTATCGACAAAGACGCTACCTGCTGTGGGTTAAGTACGAACGCCCTTAGTTTTTACACAAGTGTTCGTCTCGAGCTCTATGCTAAGACTCATTGGCTTATATCGTTCAGTATGGAAATCATTTCCTTCAAAAATGAAAAATTACAGATAATTTTAGATATACATCTCGAAGTCAGAGCATCTGGTACCAAATGTTGGTTTTTTGTATCCGGAGATAAGTTAGCTCTTAGTACTTACGTATGTATGCAGTGCCATGTGTCAACATCCGAAGAAAATAGGTGATATAAGAAAATTATTATTATTAAACAAGTAATAGAATATCTTGTTGAATTACACTGTCCAGCTATGGAGACCTGGACTAAATAGTTAAAGATCAAGTAGAAAAAGCAAATAAACTGGCAGGATGTCAAGAATTTATAACGCTAGTGTAAGTCCAATAATGATACATGCATCAGAAATAAGACCCGATACAGCCACAACACAAAGGTTACTGGAAACAGCAGAGAAGCACGCGTGGTTAAAATAGCTAGATATAAATCACTAATCGGTAAAAGTATCGGACGACCACGATGGAGTAACAATCTTCCATAGAGGTATTAATCCGCCAATGAATAAGCAGAATTCCTTGTAAACAGGATGAAGAACATGACAATTATTAGTTTACAACTATTAGTATTAGACGCTTCGTTGGACGTCTTGATTGTATTTTGTATTAAAAAGCATTTACAATAAAAGCATTTTCATAAATCTACGTATTTTATTATACCGAGTGCACCAAAAGAAAGGGGACGATCGAATATTTCGTGAAATATACATCGGATCGAAAAACATAGAAAAACGTGTTTAATATGTTTCAAAAATCTATCGACTGACATCATTCTTCAACAAATTTTAAAAAAAATTACATGCTTTTTAGCCAGATATGCCATCCCACTTCTTTTGATACACATAATATGTGCTCCAGCCTAGTAGTAGTCGGTAGTTAGCTGGTCTTCTAAATACTATGTGGGTGATCGCAGAGACTACACGTCTAAGTGCAGTGACTTAATTTATCGCATTATTTGCAATTCTAGATGTCCATTTTAATGTTGTCTTGCTCGACCCGCTATGTATTAAACCAATGAGACTTAATTTCTTTCACTCAATACGGATTTTTGTTACTTTTTTTTATTAGAGTAGGTTTAAATAAATAATGCCTTTCTATTTATAAACATTTTTTAAGCGACTGGATTGGATTTGCATAAAATAATCCCAGTTATTTGCGGCATTTGCATTTTCTACACTGCAATCGGAGGACTTAAGGCTTTGGTATGGTCCGACACTCTACAGTTTTCAGCAACTCTTGGAGCACTGTTGACAATATTGGGTCTTGGTTTGTATAAAGTAGGAGGTATAGCAAAAGTAATGAAGCTAGCATATTCAACTAACAGGTTGGACCTTTTTGAGTAAGTACCGATTTAAAAAAAATTTTAATAAATAATAATATCAATTATTATTCGTCTAATAGGTAACTATACAAAATAATTAGCTATTCTTTTTTTATTTTGATTTAATGAATCTACACCTTATTAAGAAAATATTTACTTACGGTGTCTTATTCTTCGAAAATGCATACACAATAAAACAATAAAATAATTAAAATAGCACGACAAATTCAACATGATTATAAAAAAAGAGAGAAATTATAACAATAAACAATAAAATGATCAGATTAATTTCCTTTTTTTCTTCTTTCGTTTCTATTATAGGCGAAGCGGTTATTTAAACTTCATCCACCTGCGTTTAGATTGTCGCTCCATTTTTTTCAAGGTTGGCCTATATTTTTCCTAAAAATAAAACAATGAAAACTTCTGTTTTCAGTACTCCCACAAAATTTATTTTGAATGATTATCACTACAGCTGATATATAGTTAGATTATATCGATATCTAGTTAAAGACTATAGTCTTTAACTGAATAAGTTGAGGAGGAAAGAACTCTTTGTCTCAAATTGGTCATTCAGAATTTTCTGTATTTTTTAATTTGTTGATTTCCATAGATTCTAATAAAGATAGCTTAAGGCCTTTATTTTGAATGTGAAGAATTTGAAATTCATCATTAAAAGAATGATTATGGTATAGAAGGTGAAGTGCGTATGTTTTTCTATTTTTGAAAGCCCTTTTATGTTCTGTTATACGTTTGCTAAAAGTTTTACCAGTTTGACCGATGTAAGTTTTTGATGTGACAGTCGTCACATTTACACACTCGCACTTCATCGTCTAGACCATAATCATTCTTTTAAAGACGAATTTCAAATTCTTCACATTCAAAATAAAGGCCTTAAGTTAAAGGACATAAGTCTGGATGACCAACTTAAGACAAATAGTTCTTCCCTCTTCAACTTATTCGGATAAAGACTATATAGTGTAAACACATACCAAAAATAGATCACTCGAGAAAAGCACTCTGGCCGAAACAGCTGTAGTGATAATAATTTAAAATAAATTTTGTGAAAGTGTTGAAAATAAAAGTTTTAATTGTTTTATTGTTAGATAAAATAAATTTCCAACAAATATTGGTCGAATCCATCACCTATACTTTTCCGTCTCGTTGGCGATTTACCAGTTTTTTCGATTCTGCGAATACATTCATTCTACTATTTTTACCTATGTAGAACCCAACCATTTATATTGTCCACCTCACATCTATTTGTTATATTGTCACTTGTTCTCTATCTAGAAGACCTTTTCAGCTATGGCACGAAGTAACTTCATTTCTGTTGTTTTAAACAATCTTATGGTTTTTGTTGTTTCTGGTTTAGATTCTCCGGTGACTGTCTCCGGTCTTATAGCAGCTTTGTATATTCTAAATTTAGCCTTAATGCTAATATTTTTATTATACCATATTGTATTGTTTTGACAGCCAGCTATTTTTGTTACTCTTGTTGTTTGTTCTCTTTATCGTAAATTTTAATGTCATGCCAGTTTATTGCTCTATAATTCGAGAAAAGCTGTTTATCTCCCTTTTAAACATAATTATGTTGGTGCTAGTTAATTTATTTGGGATTTTATGTTGGTATAGGATTTTCTAAATTAATTGTGTCAGTTGTTATTTCATATTCTGTCCTCTATATTTTATCATTTGGGGTTCCGACTTCTCTGGGCTTTTTTTATACTTTAATTTCTGGAGAGCTTATTGTGTATCATGCAGTTTAATTTCAATGTTTTCATTTATTATTACGTCTAGCATGGTCAACAATTCCTCCGTTACTTCTATCTTTTACAGTTCAGTAAGATAGTCGATCAATTCTTCCTTGGGTAGATTTGACAATTTGATTTATATCAAGTAGTTCATTAATTTCTTTTCTTTGTGATCTGATCCACCTCCAAATCTGTTTCTATAGACCATAAAAGTCGTCTTTTATCCATTTGAAAAAGGTTTCCTAGTATTGATGTTTTTTTAACATATCAAAAAAGAAAACATTATAATTTAGAGAAGATGTGAAGACAAAATGTGAAGAAAAGAAGACAGCTTTTTTAAAGTACAGAACACAACAAACACGACAAGCGTAACTACTATAAACGAATCAGAAATGAAACGAGCACTTTGGTTAGATAAATAAAATAACACAGGTAGAGCATCTCAAAACAGATAAAACACGACTTCTACTGAACACAAAAAGAAATATGCAGAATGATCAGAGGAAAAAGAAAAGAGATGAACGAACTAATAAAAACAAAACAGATTCAGAACGAAACATGGGTAGACTACTTTCGATCCCTATTTGCTAAAGATGACGATAATGAACCATTACCACCAGAGGTAACGACAAACGAACAAATAAATATTGAGGAGGAAGAGGTTAAGGAAGCATTAAGGAAATTAAAAAATAGAAAATTACCAGGAGAGAACAGAATATTGAACGAACTCCTAAAGAACGAAGGAGCAGATCTGACCAAAGAACTATTAAAGCTGATCCAGAAAATAATAGAAAAAAAAAACAGAATTCTGCAAGAATGGAGATCAAGCATCCTAATACCTCGCTTCAATAAGAAAGACAAATCGGATCCGGAAAATTACAAAACTAAAATTAACAACCAAAGTGATAACAAATAAACTTAATATAATTATAACACTAACTGAATAACAACAAGGTCGGTAAGGTCATGCACTGACGCTATATTGATAATGACGCAAGTTCAGGAGAAATCATTATAATACATACAACAAATTTGACTGAGTTAAATTCTAGTGCCGTCTCCACTAATTATTGTTTTTCAGTCTGGATATTTGTCGTCTACCAGGACCCCTCTTTCCTTCGATTTTACCCTTCATAATCAGCTGCAACAACTCGTACTTATTATTTTTAAGTATGTGCCCCAAATATGCTGTCTTTCGCCTTTTAATGGTGGTCAAAAGTTCTCTGTCTCTTCCTATTCTGTGCAACACCATTTCGTTCATAATATGATCGGTCCATGGTATCTTCAAAATTCTATTAAGAAGCTACATCTCAAAAGCTTCCAGTTTTCTCATTAAGTCAACATTAACAGTCCAGGCTTCGACACCATAAAGAAAAATAGAATGGATATAACAGTTTACCATCTGATATCGGATTTGCAGATTGAGTCTGTGGTTATTCAGAAATTTCCTCGTCTGCAAAAAGGCTGCTCTTAATTGCACTATTCTTGAGCGAATTTCTGATTTCGGATTTAGATCTTACGTAACCCAGACTTCTAATTATTTCATTTTATCCACTGTTCAATATCTTCATTTTTTATCTGAACCCTTGTAATGACTTTGCCCCCCTTACTGATAACCATGCTTTTTGTTTTCTTTATGTTTATTGTTAAACCAAACTGTTCCCCAGTATCACAAATTGGGTTTAGTAACGTCTGCAGGTCTGTCTCACTTTCAGTGATAATGACTGTATCGTCTGCATATCAGATGTTATTTATATTTTCACCATTTAACTTGATCCCTTCTGTACAGTTTTCAAGTGCTTGCGTAAATAACTATTCGGAATATATATTAAATAGTAATGGTAAAAGTACACAATCCTGTCTCACTCCTCTACTTATCTGTTGCGCATCGGTGCTATTTCCGTCTAATGTTACCACAGCCTGTTGGTTCCAATAGAGATTTCTCACTATGTTAATCTCATTTTTGTTGAGTCCTTTTCTCTTTAGACATTCCATGAGAATGTTATGTTTAACTTTGTCGAAAGCTTTCTCATAGTCTATAAACGCAACGAAAAGATCTTTTTGTTGGTCTTGACATTTTTGGGCAAGAGTTGTGAAACTATACAGAGCTTCCACTGTTCCGAAGCCGTTACGAAAGCCAAACTGTCTATTACTCATACCCGCTTCTCACTTTCTGAATATTTTTGCATGTATAATCTTTAAAAATGTTTTTAATAAGTGTGACATTAAGTTGATTAATCTATAGTCATGACAGTGTTTGGGGTTCTTGGTTTTTGGTAGCGGAACAAAGGTCGATATTTATTTAAACGAATGGGTTAAATTAAAGGACGTTATCCACTTATTGTACGCAAGAGAGATACCTCTTAGATTAATCAAAACGATCGAAAATATCTGCGAAAACAACACAATAAAAGTAAAAGTAGAAGAAGAACTAACCGACCCTATTAAAGCTGGCAATTGGATAAGACAGGGAGATTCCCTGGGTCCTATATTCTTCACCTGATTATGGATAAAATAATAAAAAAATAAGAGCTAAAAAAGAATAACAACAGGGAAAAAACAAATTAAAATAACCTGCTTTGCAGACGACGCAATACTACTATCTCAAAGTAAAGATGATTTACAACGCGTACTGCACTAATTTAGTATAACCGCCAGAAAATTGAAACTGCTAATTTCCCCAAAAAATATAAAATACATGGTTATAACAGCAAATTTACTAAAATGTAAATTGGAGCTGGAAGATCAGGTAATAGAACAAGTCATGGAGTTTAAATATCTAGACATCACATTATCTAGCTAGGGAAAGCTCGAAACTGAAGTGGAAAATCAAGTGAATAGGGCAAACAGAGCTGCAGATTGCCTGAATGAAACAATATGGGGCAATAAAAATATCGGGACGACCTGACACAGAAAGGACAAAAAGGATGTTAGAAACAGCAGAGATGAAAATTTATGGCAAGATACTATGGGACAGAGCTAGAAGTACAGATATACTACGTAGATGCAAGCTGAAGAACATCAAGAACTAGGTAAGAAATAGAAAAGTAGAGTGAAACGATCATATAAGCCAAATGACAACAAATAGAGTAGTAAAGGCGGCAAGAGACGGTTCCCCAATAAGACGACGATCAGTAGGAAGACCACGAAAATGATGTAACGACAACTTACTGGAGGCACATTGAAAAAGAGACAGAGTCATGTCTACATAAAAAGAAAAATGAGAAGAAGTATTGGTTTTCGCTTATCTCACCAAAGTCAACGAATCGTTTCCCGTTTTTCAGTAGTCAGCGTATTTTTTGGAGTTGTCTGTGCTCGCTTCTTAAGGTAAGCCTGTTTTTTTTTCTTTAAATTTTTGTCTAACTTCGCAACAAAACCATAGGATTTTCTTTATTATTCTATTCCTCTTGGTATGAAATGTTCTCGTAGCACCGTCACATGGCGCATTCTTAATGTTTCTCTTGAGTTTTCCCAACCAAGATCAATTTATTCTGTCTTTCTCCGTTATTGGCATTGCTTTAATTTTTTCTTTCAATCTCTTCTCAGCAACTTCTTTTATTGTGGTACATAGTTTTTTAACTTTATTTTTTCTGCTTTAGCCGTTGGTTTTAAATTTTTTTGTGATATGAATTTTATTTTACTTTTTCCTAACAGCAGGGAATAGTCAGTACGGACATCAGCTGAGTTTCGTGTACTGACATTCAGAACTTGTTGTGAATGAGACGAACGTCCTCAACATGTCTAATTTCATTGGTAATTATTCCAAGGAGCTTTTAAAACAAAATCATAATATTTAACAGCTGAATAAAAGCAGCAGCAAAACTAAACTTTAATAATTTAAAAGTAAAACATCTCATCATTATAATACAATATATATACGATAAGCAAATGCGTAACGAACAGACTAAAGTATGAACACAAGCGCTTGTACAAGCAAAAACTCAAGCACAAGCACAACAACAAGCACAAACACAAGCAAAATTACAAGAATAAGCATAAGCATAAACATAAATTCATAAAATGACTATCAATAAATATGCTGCCCCGACTCCGGCTCGTCGCGACGCGAGGTACACATTGTCATATAGGCAAGTCGCAAGTAAAGGCTGGATAAACGATGCACCTTAAAAAAGGACTCGCACTGAATCTACAATCTACTAGACACGACCGTGATGATGGTATTGCCACAGTATATTGCTTAAAAAGAATTCTTTTTAAGCAATATACTGTGGTATTGCTCTACAAGCATTTAAATAAGCATCCGCGCACTGCTTCGTTTTAGCTAAGATATGATCGATTGGCTTAGGCCGGCAACGGCACGTCTGAATTATGTTTAATGAATTTTTAATTGAAACGGTACTTTAATCTGAAAACAAATGGTAACATTTTCTGTATGTTTACCTTTATAGATTTATTACCGACACGCTTGTCGGTCGAAAGGACCGAGCCGTAATAAATTTTAAACTGACGCTGCTTGTATAGTGGTGGTGGTACTGACCTTCGTGGAATGCTCCAAGCGGTTTCCCCCTTACACTGGCTCTGGCATTATATTATTTCAGTTTTTATTTGACCTTTAAGAGATACTGTTTAATATTTTTGTAGTCGGTACTTTTGACCTTGCGTGTGTACAAAATATCAAAGATATTTGTGTTGAAGTTTCACAGTTTCAGATATGGATGTGCTTTCTACAGTTAATAATAGGGTAAGTGAACCCTATGTGTGGTGTTTTATATTTCTTAAGTCTAGTATTTTAGTGGAAAATATAGTCACCATGTATGGTGATTTATAATAGTATTTTATTATTTGTCTATTATGTGTTCTTACGAGAAAGGAATAAAGAGTATTTTAGCCATGTGGGCTGAAATTGACACCGAGGATGAGATAGGTGGACCTCCTGAAGACGATTCTAATTCAAAGCAATTAAAAGGAGAAGAGCTACCAGATTTTAATGAAACTCGTCCAGATTTAAATACTCGTCTGTGTTTTCTGGGAAGGGGCAAAAAACATTGAGGAATAAATTTCCCGTTGCTGTTTAAAAAAAAGACCCGAAGCAGATACATAGTGACTTAATCTTCTAGAGTATTTGGAAAAGCCAGAGCAGCAAAAACTTGGCAATTGTTTTTTCCAGACTCCGTCATCAGCGAAATGAACACACGAACAAATATATTCTAAAGCTTCGTACAAATTACAGTAGAGAAAGAAATGCCACCAGTGCAAATATGGAAGAAATTAAAGTACTTATTGATCTTCTATATTTTTCTGGAGTCTTGCGGTCATTACACCTACATTTGAGAGATCTGTGGGCACAGGACATAACCGGTGTAGAGATTTTTCATCTTACAATGGGAATTAATTGATTTCAATATACAAAACAGTACTATATGCTATCTCCTATAAAAGAATTGTTTGATGGATTTGTTGAGCGATGCAAAGTAAATTATGCTTAAATGAATTTGTGACAATTGATGAAATGCATTTTTAGTCATTTCGCGGCAAATGTGGATTTCGGCAATAATTACCGAATAAACCTGTATATGATTTTGATTCCAAAGTATGGAATCAAAATAATAGCGCTTGTTGATTCCACGTCATATTACACCTATAATAACGTTGGGTAATGATATAATGTTTATTAGATTGCTTCCATCAAGAGTTCCATATAGTGGAACTCTAGAGGTAGTGTACCCCCTGCATGGGTTTGATTAATTCGAACTCAATGGATACTCAATAATTACTTTATTGGTTCTCTAAATACAATAAGAGAGAGAGTACCCAATTGACGGATGACAACACTAGCTTCGACTGTTAACTCTTAATTCTTAATTATCTACTCCCATTATTTTCCGGGTATTTAACTCACATGCGTTGTTTTATGCATTTATGTTTTTTTTTTTAATATAATTTGTACACAATATTAAATAAGCTTTTGATTACATTGCAAATTTCACTATGTCAGTGCGTATTCTAGTTACACCGATATTTTCAATGTCATAAACAAACAATCGCATTGAGCAATACGCAATGAATAATATTATTAAAAGGATTTAAATTTTTAAACTGAATTGGGTTACTTAAATCTGATTTCTGAATGCTTAATTAAATCCCGTTACATACCTATGGCAACCGGCAAGTAATGGACAAAAGAAGATCATACAAAAACAAAAATGTAAACGAATACAAAGCCACACACACAAGGAGATCAGGATAAAAATACGGGCAGCTAAAGAGAACTGGTACAACGACAAATGTTTAGAGATAGAAGAACTCCAGAGAAATCATGACAGTTTTGAATTGCACAAAAAAATTAAAGAATTAGCAGGTATAAGACGGTCCACCTATAGTAACACCCTGGTTGATACAAATGGTAAAATAATATCTGATATCAAAGATAAACTAAACAGATGGAGAGAATACGTCCAAGAATTGTTTGAGGACGAAAGGACACAACAAGATAGCATGAACGATTGCGAGAAACATAACATATTAGGTCCAAATATAACTAAGGATGAAATAATACATGCAATAAATCTGGCAAAATATAATAAAACTGCGGGGCCTGACACAATTCCAACTGAAATAATTAAATTAATATCAGAAGATCAGATCAATGTATTAGTAGACTTATATATTACTATATATAATACGGGTATTATTCCGAGATATTGGCTCAAATCAACATTTATTACATTACTAAAAAAACCTAATGCAAAGGAATGTAATGACCACCGTATAATTAGTCTAATGAGTCACACACTAAAAATATTCTTAAAAATTATACATTTAAGAATTTTCAGAAAAGTGGAAGAAGACATCACTGAAACCCAATATTTGGATTTAGGAATGCCATGGGTACACGAGAGGCATTCTTTGGATTTAACGGCCTCATGCAAAGATGTATGGATGTAAACCAACCCCTCTATGTTTGTTTTATTGATTACAATAAGGCGTTCGATAAGGTCCGACACAACCGTCTTATACAGTTACTTAAAGATAAACACATCGACAAAAAAGACTTAAGAATAATAACTCATCTCTACTTTAACCAAACAGCAAAAGTCAGAGAAGGCAATGAACTTTCGGAGGAAGTAGAGATAAAAAGAGGCATAAGGCAAGGTTGCATACTCTCCCCCCTATTGTTCATATTGTTAATCACTAGAAAATGTAACAATTGGAATAAAAGTCAACGGCAGACCCATAAAAAATATCAGATATGCCGATGATACTATACTAATTTCAGAGAATATACAAGATCTACAGACACTTTTAGATAATGTAGTAAATGCTAGTGGGGAAAGCGGACTAACGCTTAATGCTAATAAAACAAAATTTATGACAATTTCCAAAACACAACAAGACATTTTAAACATAAGAGGGGTTCCAATAGAAAAAGTAAAAAAAAAGATATCTTGGTACAATTATTAATGAAAATAACGAGTATACAGAAAAAAAACAGAATGGGACAAGCTAGAGCAACATTTAATAAGATGAGAAAAGTATTATGCAGTAGAGACCTTAGTTTGCAACTCAAAATAAGAATATTACGTTCATATGTGTTTTCGGTGCTGCTGTATGGGATGGAGGCCTGGACCTTAAAGAAATAGGCGAGCGATCGACTTGAAGCATTCGAGATGTGGACCTACCTAAGACTATTAAAAATAAGTTGGGTAGACCGAATATCAAATGTTGAGGTCCTCAGAAAGATGAAAAAGGAAATGGAAATCATGAATACGATTAAGATAAGAAAGTTACAGTATCTTGGCCACGTTATGAGAGGGGATAAATATGTGTTGCTGCAAACCATAATGCAGGGAAAGATACAGGGAAAACGAAGTATTGGAACAAGACGCATCTCCTGGCTCAACAATCTGAAAAAGTGGTATAATTGCAGTTCCGTCGACTTGTTCAGAGCTGCAATCTCAAAAGTGAAAATAGCTGTGATGATTAGCAACCTCCTTAGAGGAGACGGTACCTAAAGAAGAAGACACACCTATAATCTAGAGGTGTATATTGGGACTCAACCAGATGGGCCCTATAAAGTTGACAATAGCGTCTCTTAAGTCGTACAAGGATTAATTAAACCAATTTCTTGAACTGGAAGAAATTTAACTTTCGATAATTGGTTTACGTCGATACCTTCAACCTTAGATTTGCTAAAAAAACACAAACTAACTGTTACGGGCACAATTCGTAAAAATAAAAAAGAAATTCCTGAGATTTTCACGGCAAAGTTAAAGTAGCGCAAAGTTACTTCGAGCATTTTTGGTTTCACTGAAGACATGACTTTGGTATCCTACGAGCCCAAGCAAAACAAAATAATTATATTATTGTCAACAATGCATTAAAAAGACGAGATTGATCTGGAAAGTGGCGATGCACACAAGCCAACAATGACTACATTTTCCAATGCAACAAAGGGAGGTGTTGATGCCGTTGATGAGCTAAAAGGAACTTACTCTGTGTAACGAAAAAGTTACCGATGGCCTCTAACATTATTTTTCACTTCTTTGAATATATCTGGAATAAATAGTCATATCGTTGCTGACAAAAATAACAATACTCATAGTACCCGCTGAAACATTTTGGAATGGTTATTATTTTTCGAATGGTTATGTTTCCAGTAGATATGAGAAGTCGTATAAAAGAAATATTGGACAACCCGGAGGTATTTACGTAACATAGCCAGTATGATGTTCCAGGCAGATGTCATTTTTGCTCGTTGAAAAAGAACAGAAAAACGAAGACCCTATGCGTACAGTGTCAAAATTATAAATGCCGAGAACATACTTCCCAGCTTTGTATTAAATGCTATAAAAGCCAACAATAAATGAAAAATTTTAACATAAGTTATAAATAAATGATTTTTAGTTTATATTTAAGTTCTACTTGTTTTTTTTTATTAATTAAAAACAAAACTATGTATACGGTCGATTTGACCGTGCGCGTAAGTTTTTTGGCGCGTGTAATGCCGGATTAAGGACGTCACCGATTCCGCAGTAGTACACTGCCGTAAACGCAAATTGTGTTTTAAAAGTTGCCAGATTTTGAACCGAATTCCACAGATTTATATATTTTAGTTTTTAACAAATCTTCTCCTACATGTATGCAACGCGTGTTGCTGTGTATTGCCAGCCATGTAGGTTACCGATATTATATCCAGCCATAGGAGTTTTCAACGATCTTGTTTGTTTCGAGCTTCTGTCATATGGCGTATATTAATAATACACAAATTATGACATATGACAGAAGCTCGAAACAAATTGAGAAGCGTTGTAAAGTCCTATTGGTGACACTGACAGGCATAGTAATTGTTTTTGACATTATTGACAGTATAACAGGTATTATATAGAATTACAGGAAATGCCAAATGACAATGCCTCATGACTCCTAAGAAGTCTTGATAATTTTATTTGTTTCTTGTAAGTCGGGGAACCCCGGACCTACAGAGATGGTTCATGATAGATGACAGTGTCATTGAAAAAATTCGTGTTCCCTCCAATGAAAACATTGGCAGGACCCTGGTTTTCCTGGCCTTTGTTCTCTCCAAACTAGACTCCGACACAAGAGGGATACAATGGACGTTAACCACACGCCTAAGCGATCTAGAATACGCGGACGATATCTGCCTATTAGGTCAAAGGTTCCAAGATCTGGCTTACCAATTGGAAACACTTTCCACTGAAGCCAATAAAATAGGTTTGAAAATCACTATTAGTAAAACCAAGTCCATGAGAATAAATGCAAGGAACAACACGCTATTTACTATCGACAATATGCAGATTGAAAATGTGGAAAACGTTACGTATTTTGGAAGTGTCATAACAGAAAACGAAGGTACAGCAGACGATATTCGTATGAGGATACGAAAAGCCCAACAAGCTTTCAGCACGCTCAACCCTGTTTGGAGATCTGGCGAGTATACTACAAGGACAAAGATCCGAATATTCCGATCAAATGTCATGTCTGTTCTACTCTACGGATGTGAAACCTGGAAAGTGACAAACACCCTCACAGACAAACTGCAGGTATTTCTTAACAAATGTCTACGAAGAAAGGTTCGTATATTCTGGCCTAACACCATCAGAAACGAAGATCTGCTACACCAGACCGAACAAAAGAGGGATGGTTCATAATAGATGACAGAGTCATTGAAAAAAATCATGTTCCCTCCAATGAAAACATTGACAGGACCCTGGTCTTCCTGGCCTTTCGGCATACGACCGTAAGCGGAACCACCGTTCCGCAGTAGTAACTGTGTTGCGGTTACGAACACCCGTCCTTTAACGACCCTCCCCCTCCCCCCGGGGCGGAAAGGTGAACGCAGGTAGAGGAATTCCACCTCGCACGTAGACAGGTCGCCGTCGAGGATCTCTCCCCTACGACTTTTGTATCTCAAAAGGTGGGTACGTGTCGGACTCAGCACCCCTGACGGACTCAGCACTCCTGGTGGGGAAGAAGTGCTTTAGAGTCGCAGCTCGTTCAACCTCACCTGGTTCTTGTGGAAATGAGAGTAGAGTGGTCCCACAAGAGTTTCGTCTCAGATACTAGGAGTGTAGACCGGTGGCCGTAACGCCGAAGCGCCCTGTGTGCGTTTCTACAAATCCGACACCTCAAGCGACGGCTCTCCACCTCTCATTTCCTTCCCATTAGTCGCCTCTTACGACAGGCAGGGTAAATTGCCTCGGCCGTATTCTTATCTCCGCGAGCCGAACGGAGAGATGGCAGTGTCAGGAAATACCAGGCAATATCATTGTTCCCGATAGCGCCAATTCACCAAACTATATTGAGTGTTGCCTATATGTGGAGTCAGTGACCGCGATCTTATCTTGTTGTTGTAGTACATTTAATATTCATATAATTACTGGACTAAATTTAATTTTATACTAAACATATTTTAGCCAGTTTGATTTCCCCAGATATTAGTCATTTTAAAAAAGTTTTTCCCAGTCTCCAAAGATTCTCAATTTTCCTCTGAGGAAAAATCGCCAGTCCTGGCATCCCTGATACTGACATATGCAGTAATACTCAATGAAATTTGCCGAACCAGGAAGAACGGTGTCGAGGTAAGCCTTGTCGATTCAGTGCGAATCCTGCTTAAAAGTATGAACAGGAATACGAACGGTAAAGCAAATACGAACACGAAAACACGAAGACTCTTTATTTTAGAAAAATTACATGTTCGACATTTAGATTACTTTTAGTTAAAAAAGATTATATTTATTTAATACGTTAAGTACATTACTTGTACAATGTTGCCTTAATTATATCGTTTGCAGTTTTGCTTTAGACTTTACAAAAAGAGATTCCTTCTGGACTATAGTAATTGGCTACTCGTTTCATTGGATAGCAGTAATGTCCATCAACCAGGGATGTATGCAGAAGTTCTTGGCAGTTGGAACTTTCAGAGAATCTAAATGGTAAGTTTTGCTATGGTAGGTAACCGAATTTAAAAGTTTTTCCGTTTTTATTTTGCTTGTTTTTTGACCTTCTGCTACATTTATTTGCATTTTTTTATTATCGTATATGCCATAATTCTGGAATTGGTGTAATAAATAAATGGAAGATGTACAATAAGCCAATTTTATAGTAGATGGCTTTTAGGGAAAAAAGGCTTTTAATTTTCTACAATAGCGGGCTTTATTGAGAAAATATCTGTTGATCGCCTAATATTATCGATATCTGTATAATTGTGTACAATATTGGGAAGTACATGCATTGAAGATGCGTAATACACAGGGAGTAAATTTGAGTTGTATATTAAGTATTAGTATTTTTTAAATTGGCACCTGTGTAATTTTAAAATAAACGAATATTTGTTATTTTTAGGGTTGTATTTTTATATTGCTCCGTTGGAATGATTGCAGTAAAAACTATCAGCATTCTAAGTGGATTAACCATGTATACCCACTATGCAGATTGTGATCCTTTAAAGTCTAATAAAATACGACATAACAACGAGATCTTTCCTTACTTTGTTCTGGATGTGGCTGGTAAAATTCCTGGATTATCTGGATTATTTATTGCTGGAGTCTTTTGTGCATCTTTAAGGTAGTTATACATTAAGTAGTAAAAAATATAATTTAAACGTAAGTTTAAAAGCTTAATAATAAAACATGATAGAGGTAAGGGACTATTTAAACGGATATGAGTCATGCATGTGTAAAGTACAAATTTTCGTTTCAACCGTAGGCGAGAGTGGGCTACGTTGAGACATTTTTCATGTTTTTAATGATATATGTTGTTAATAACCGATTTTTTTTAGTTAAAATTCAAAACGCAATTAGTAAATCTCTTTATAATAAACAGTAAAAGCCATTATCAATAAAACTTTTTACTGTTTATATAAAACAATCTCTAGTTCCTCGTGTAAAGTCTTCCCGAACATCTTGAATATATGGCCTACCCTCAATTCACTAACACGATATTCCTCTAGGTCAGTGCATACAAATGCCCTTCTCAACCATTGGCAAAGTACTTGGCCAAAACTCTACAACCTCTCGCCGAAAATGCATGATCCTTCGTTAAAAGTGTTTTTCATTCCATCGAACTTCTTAAACAATATTCTATTTCACCGTCACACATTGTAGTAAATTTCGATATCGTTTTACCCTTTACAAACATTTATATAGAAAAAACTATTAAACACTCTGAAAACTAAATACAGTGTCCAGCAAGACTACTTATCTCTCATTATACATTGTTTGTCCAAGACTTATTTCATCTTTCAAAAGCAGTTCTACAGACAAATAAATGGTGTTCCAATGAACTCACCACTATCTCCACTAATTGCCAATATCTTTATGAAAGACTTCGAGTCTTCACTTCGAGACTTTACTATCCACATTAATGCTCAAACCCCCATGTTGGCTACGATATGTTGACGATACATTCGTTATTTGGTCCCATGGCAGGAATACTTTGGTCTCTTTTCAAACCCATAATAATGGTATACATTCTAGTATCTAGTTCACGATGGAGATGGAAACTGATTCATCCCTACCGTTTCTCGACGTTATCATAAAGAAAAACCAATCCCAAGGTTTTTATCACTCTGTTTATCGAAAACTTACCCCTACCAATCGTTACTTGCATGCCAACTTTCATCATCAACCTTCAGAAATTAATTCAGTCATTTATACTCTTGTCACGAGATTAATACGCCTTTGCGATGATGTAACATCTGTCAAATAAACGTCAAAGTGTAAATACGAACTTAAAAGTTCTCTGCATTTTAAAGTTTAATTTGATAGTTTTACGTATAAACTCAAGTTAAATTACACATTTTAAAGTTCTCTGCGAAATTTTATGATTTAGAAAGTGCTAAACACAGTTACATTCTATTACTATAGTTTAGTACATATACATTAGTACTAGTTTGGTCGTCGAAGCGATCGCCGAAGGCTCCATTTATGGAGTCTTCTAACGGGGGCGAGCCCCCCGATAAAATGCCAAGGGATCAGGATGCGATGGATGATTGCAGTTATGGTTCCCATGGATTTTCATCCCATCAGCTAGAAAACTCGATAAGTAGTCTTAATAATATTAATCATTTAAAAACCGATAAACAAATTAACTCATTAACTTCTAATGAGCCAGAAAAAAGCAGACCTGTATATTTATATGATAAAACTGATTTAGGGCCATTTCACATTTTTATTGAAAACAATGATAAAAATTTTACAGGCAAATTAAATGCAGTTAAGATAGGTGAAATATTATTTACCGTACACCCAGAAATTGATAATTATATTAAAAAAATTGATTCAATTGGACGCAATCGGATTAGGATAACATTTAAAAACTATGCTAGTGCAAATACCTTAATTACTTCTAAATTGCTTATTCAAAAAAATCTAATTGCATATATTCCGAAATTTCAATTATTTAAATTAGGTGTAGTTAGGGATATAGAATCAGATATATCAGAAGAATATCTCAAAGATAAAATAAAAGAATTTTGAATAAAAGAAATCTTAATGGACTGTATAGATGATAATAATTTGATATACAAAAATGATGGCTCTCCTACTTTCTTTAGGAACTTTTTGAAATCGGCAATAGATCTGACCATTTGTACTCCTGACTTAAGTCATCTGATCACTTGGAAAACACTTCAAGACCTATTCGGTTCAGACCATGCCCCTATAAGGGTCGAATTAGAGGATCAACCAACTCACATATATAACCCGTATTCACAAAAGTGGAATTTAAAGAAAGCCGACTGGAAATTATATGAACAATTTTCGGAAGATATCTTCTCTCAATCTGAAGATACAAATTCATATGAAAAATTTTTGCACACTATAAATACAACTGCATCCTACTGCATCCCCAAATTTAAAATAAAAAAACCAACTTCCAGAGCAAAATACTGGTGGGATTTAGAATGTGAGGAAGCAGTCAGAAGAAGACGGGAAAGTTTTTGTATATTCAAAGATCATCCAAACCAAGAAAACCTACTTAAGTATTAAAAAGATGATGCTCACGTGAAGAAGATTACTAAACAAGCTAAAAGAAATAGCTGGAGAGATTATGTCAGGTCCTTAAATAGGTCGGTCCCTATTAAAGATGTATGGTCAAAAGTTAATAGACTAAAAAATAGAAAAACTAAGAACAAAGTTCCTATAACACTATCGGAAGCTTCATGGATAGAAGATTTCCACCAAAATATCACTCCACTGTCTGCAGAATTAGTAATTCCTGACCTACAAGTGAATGCGCAATACGACTATCCAGAACAAATCCGCTTCTTAATCAAACCATTTTCTGGCACTGAACTTTACTTTTCGTTAAAGAAAAATTCAAATTCAGCACCAGGTGCTGATGAAATCCATAACTCGATGCTATCAAATCTTTCAAAAATTGGTAAGACTGTGCTTCTGAATATATACAATGAAATTTGGTCACGCCGCATAAAGATTCCTGACGATTGGCACGTTTATACTATTCTCCCGATCTTAAAACCCGGAAAATCGTTAAATACTTGTGATTCTTACCGTCCAATAGGACTGGCTTCATGTATACTTAAAACATATGAGAGATTAATTAAAAACCGTTTGGAATTTTGGTTAGAAAAGAACGACCTATTACCAAAAACTCAGTTTGGTTTTAGAAAAGGTAAATCCACACAAGAAAGCCTGAGTCACTTATTGATAGACATTTATGGTGCTTTTACTTATAAGAAAGCAGTTAGTGCTTTGTTTTTAGATATAAAAGGGGCTTATGACAATGTTAATCTCCACATTCTATATGCGAAAATGTTGGAAATAGGAATACCTGAAACTGTAACATGGAATATCATTAATTTGTATGTTAATCGATCAGTACACGTTAGATTAAATGGAGATAAGTCTAACACACGGTACACATCTTTGGGACTACCACAAGGTAGCATATTGAGTCCTCTATTATATATTCTGTATACTGCTGATTTAGAAAATAAACTTCCTCAACATATAAAAATCTTACAGTATGCTGATGATGTTGCAATCTATGTAGAAAATAAGTCAATAGATAAATGTAATGAGCACCTTAAATCAGGATTGAATATTATAGAAAAATGGGCGACGGATAAGAATTTAACAATCTCGGAGTGTAAATCAACCATTGTTACTTTTACCAGAAAACGATATTCTCCTCCAAACCACCTACAATTTGATAATTATAAAATTCATTATAAAACTTCAATAAAATTTCTTGGCGTATTCTTAGACTCAAAATTAAATTGGAAAGAACACACAAATTATATATTGCGAAGAACGGAAAACGCAATGAATATCATCAAGACTGTAAGTGTCAGTAATTGGGGAGCTGACCCAAACATCTCAATATTACTGTACAGAAATTTAATGAGATCGATCCTAGATTACGGATCTATATTTTATGGCTCAGCATCAAACGCTGTACTCCAAAAAATCGAAAGTATAAAAAATAAAGCACTTAGGTTAAGCACTGGTTATCTTCGTAGTACTCCCATATTAGTCATGGAATGTGAGCTTAATGAACCTCCACTTTCATTACGCAGAGAATTCTTAGGTGAGAAATTTATAGTCAAAGTGGCAGTTAACAATAAACTATTGTTGAGTAAAATTGTACAACTAACCACTACATACCTAACTCATCATTACTGGGAAAAAAAGAAGCAGCTTTTAGTTGTGGAAAGTTTTCTCAACGTTTCTAGTTTCATTGACGACATACACCAAATGGAACAAACCCCATCTCGAAAATTAAACTATGAAGATTATTTATCTCCATTTAACTGCCATTTAAGTAATATTCTTGCCACAGATTTTCTTACTAAAATAGATCACCTTCAGTATGTACAACATCATTGGGGACGTTATCAAAAATTATATACAGATGGTTCAAAAATGGACGGCAAAGTTGGATATGCTATATTCTACCCCCAAAAAAGTATAAAGATAAACAACAGATTACCTGACAAAATGACAACTTTTACAGCTGAACTCGTAGCAGTCAAAGAAGCCTTCCAAATATGTATGAATGAAAAAGAACTAAACTATGTTATATTTACAGACTGCCAAAGCATTGTACATAAACTGAAATATAATTTACATAATTTTGAAGAAAATTATATCATCAGTGACATCATAGCTCTGAATAGTGAAGCTTTTAAATCGGGCAAAAATATCATATTGTGCTGGATAAAAGCACACGTTGGTATAAAAAACAACGAAATAGTAGATGATCTGGCTAAAAAAGCAACAATGAAAGAATCCACTCTGCAAACCTATCAACTTCCTATGGGTGATTTAATATCTGTAATCAGATCTCTTAAACGCACAAAATGGCAGGGACACTACAACAATTCAGACAAAGGCAAATTTTATAAAAGAATCCAACCCACAATTTCCGTCAAGACATGGTTTAAACAAGTTTCCAACAGAGGCTTCATCAAAACTATTTGTAGAATAAGAAGCAATCACTGTATGACTCCAGTATACAAAAGCAAAATAGGACTGACAAATAATAATGAATGTATATGTGGGGAGCTAGCTGATCTACAACATATGCTGTTAGAATGTCCTTTACATTTTATTGAAATATCAAATTTTTTTACCAAGCTAGTTCAACTTAATGTTCAATTACCTTCTAATCTAACACTAAGAAGATCTAAACCTCCGAGGTGTCGAATCGGGTATATGTCTTAGCGTAGTAATAAAAAAAAAAATAAAACAAAATAAAAAAAAAATAAAAAAAAAAGTAAAAAAAAAAATAAAGAAAAATAAAAAAAAAGATACAAAAAATAAAACAGCAAAAACAGAGTAAACTAGTAAGTAAGTTTCTAACATTACATGTCTTAACTCTCAATACAATAGTTTTAAATTTAAATACTAACAATATCTTGTGTAAAGAGAGAACTCAAAACAAATTGACTGGCCAGTTGGTTATCAAAACCAGTGCCAATAAAACACACACACACACACACACACGCGATGATGTAATTAGACCCGCTAAGCTCTCTAGTTTGAAACCAGCCCTCATCCAAAATAGTTACCGCGAAAATCACATCAATAAGAGCAACCACAGACATTAATCTCTCACTTCATCTCGGCCCAAAGACTCAGACCCTTATCATATGAAAGCTTTTCTTCCTAACATCAAAGGTGTCACTGACAAAATCGATAAAATTCTTAAATCAAGAGGAATAAAGACAATATTTATCCCCCAACAAAAACTTTCATTTCTTGTCCGATCAATTAAAGTCAACATTCCAAATGAACAATATGAACTTTCAAATCTTGAATGTTTGTGTTTGCTGCTTTAAATCCTAAAAACTGGTTAATACTCCATAATAATACTGCTTTTTTAATCGTTTGATTCAGCATACTCGATGTTAGTTTTCTATCTCTCTCTTCTGCGAAACTTTTCTAGGTGGTAATGTCTCATTTTCAACAATTTGTTTTCTGTTTTCGCTTTTTTTGGTTGAATTACTTTTGTCAACTTTAGTTCTTTGTAATCTGGAGTTAATGTCAGTATCATAGTTTTCCCTGTTTTCTTCACCGCTCTTTTCCTTTGACGTCCAGCCTTTGGAAGAGAAAGAATATCTATGGGAGGAAAATATAATTTGTTCGCATCTTGTCTGTCCGCGGTATGTTTTTTACTGGCTCAGCTGGGGTTGAAGGTGGGGATACTTTACTACTTGAACCGGGTTAAGGTAAAACAGTCCTATCAAATGAAGTTTCGGCTTGAACACTCTCGACTTGACTTTGCACCTCTTGGAAATGATAATTAACTTCTGTATTCTGTGGTTTGGTTGCTTTGTCAGGTAGTTTTATATTTGACACTTGCGTGACTTAAGTATCAGAGTAATCAGTCTGAGGCGCATGTTGATCTGTAGTGTCTAAAGGTTTAAATAAATATTCCTGTTGATCTAAAGCCATTTTTGGCCGTTTCTGTAGTTGCTGCTCTCTGAAACGCCTTGCCAAAAAGTTCTCCTACTTCGCAAATAGTTACAAGTTTTCCTGGTTTATGTACCAGTCACTTTTTTATCTCCTGTTCATAATAAGTCATGAGGGGGCGCATAACGGCTACATCACGGGGCTGCAAACATATCTGTGTGTAGGTAAAACTGGAGTATCCATATTGTTAGCTCTCGCTCTCGCCATTGTCACAAATTCCATATTTTTGGTATGTGTCGCATGACAATCCAAAATAATAGGACTCTGTCTTCGTTGGTAGGTTTCATAAATTTGAAAAAATGTTTAAACCATATATCCGAAAATATTTCTGATTTCATCCATCCTGACTGATGGTAAGCAGCTATGGATCCTGGAGATAACCACTTTTCAAGAAGTGGAGATTTGCACACTCTTGGAAAAATTACTAGAAGATGCACATAAAAACTGCAGCATTGAAACAAACCTCAATTGTGGAAAGTGTGCCTCGTTCACCCGACTTTTGATGGTTTATTTGGTACTGCCAACAGTCCTGCTTTATCACAATTAAATATGCGGCTTGGTGAGAACTTACATCTCTCCAACGTTTGTTGCAGAAGTGTAAAAAACTTTGCAATGTTCTCCTTGTTAAAAGCTGTCGCTCTTGACTGCGAAATAGGTTCGGAAAATCTTAAAAAAATATTTTATTTTTCGTTTTAAAAATTCATATACCCAATAGCGTCCAGCTAAGCCTTTTTCATGGTAAAACGAATGGGAAATATTGTTTCTTTCCGCAAACTGGAATGCCAGCCAGCTTAAATGGGTGGTCCCAAGAAAAAAAGACGGCTCCCCATTTCTAAGATATGATCTGTTAATTCCGTTTTTTGTTCTGACGTAAAAGCTGCGGTAAGTCGTCCTAACTTTTTTTCGCTCCATTCTTGGAATCCACGTCCGTATCGGCGCTTCAAAGTTGTTCCGGGCACCTGGCAGGTTAGAGCTGCTCTTTTGATAGACATTAAGTTGTTTCCCACAGACCTATAGCTCTTGTCATAGCATCTTCGCTCCATGATTATTGATTTGTTTTTCGCTTATGGTTCAGTACCATTAATATAAAATAACAAAATATATAAACATATTTTACATCATAGTTATCAATATAAAACTGTCTAGATCCTAATTTGTAACATTGAAACACGAGAACTTTTTGTAAAAATTTTAAAATATCCAAAGGGCCACTTCCCCGAATGGTCATTTTATAAATAAACATAAAACTAGAAAAAAGAAGTATTAAACTGGTACCGATTAATTTAAAAAAAATTCAAGTATTAGAAAACTATTAGAGAACTCAATGAAATTCCAAAACTTACGCTTGTACTGGTTATTCCGTTTCTTGTAAATATTACATCACAGTGGGTATACAACTTTGGCTTTCTAGGACGCACAGGGTTTTGGCACGACGGCTATCGACAACACACTTACAATCAAGTTTTAGCAAATGCTTCAACGCGTGGTCGCTTTGATTCGTGCAGCATTTCCGTTTTAGGCATGGTGGGAGAAATCCGCTTTGCCTCGAGTATCCGTTTTGCCCACATTCCCCTGTATATAAAAATTAACACAGGATTCAAATAAAGAACCGGTGTAAGATAAATTGAAAAATAAAAAACTTTTGAGTTGGGTAAAGAAACAATTTATTTTAAATATTTATATTAGCATCGTTTATATACACTACAAATTGCTGTCAAAACAAAACTTATAATCACCAGTAGGTGAATCTATCACCAACCATCCTCATATGGTTGTCTTTGTTCGATGTATGCTGTTTTGTATGGAGAGGCGGCTTAAGTTCATCGTTCTTGTTTCTGCGAGTAGAAAAGAGATGTAATATAAAAATAATTCGTGAATAATGTCATACTTGTGAAAAGTTTCAGCCGATATATTCTATATATATATATATATATATATATATATATATATATATATATATATATATATATATATATATATATAAGCGATCTTGTAAATTTTAATCTGGGGTGTTTTTTACGCTACTGTATGTTATTCATTAATATTATTCCCTTTTTCTTTTGTTTCTAGTGCCCTGTCATGTAATTTAAACAGTTTAGCTGGAACCATATATGAAGATTTTATCAAACCAAAACTTAGTTCCAAAAATCAAGAAAATGCTGGATATTTTCTAAAAGGTTTAGTTGTTATAATTGGTATCATCGGGACTGCACTTGTTTACATCGTTGAACACTTAGGAGGTCTTCTATCGCTATCCGTTGGCCTGGGAGGTATTGCCCAAGGACCATTGCTAGGGCTTTTTACATTAGGAGTACTGTTTCCAAGAGCAAATGCAAAAGTAAGTTTTTTCGATCTAGTTTATATTTAATTTACACTTAGGTATAATAGCCATATGAAATCTCCAAAATCAAATATAAAATTGACCAGAAACAACTTGTAGCCAGTGATAATACGTGGGTAAGAACTAATCATAGACCAAATAATGACTCACATATCTATGAACTACGAGATTTATATAGAAATAATCATACGATCAAACTTTTCTGTAGTAAATATAAGACTGATTTAGGTAGCATTGAGTAAGTGGAGCTTTGTTTTTAAATCTGTTTTCCCAATCTACATTAAAAGAAATATGTTTTAATCGGTGTGTATCGCCAGTATTGGTATATGGAGTAAAATCCTTGAGTATGCCACGATGAACGGTGCAGATTAGAGTGGCTCAAAGAGTGATGACTCATTCGATGTACAGATAATATCATTAGTAGCTGATGCTATAGAGAAAAATTTTATTATCCTTTATATTCTTGTACAAGTTTTCGTGTCATATACTCTAGATCATTACATTATTGTGCTAACACTACCTGATCATCTGAATAACATAGAGTATAAAGTTCGGTGCTATCCAAAATAATTCTCATCCATGGAATTTCCACCTCAATTATCTCAATATTTCTATTGTTTCTATTAAATAAACGCTGTCTTCTTCTCAATCACTTGGGTTATACAGAAAAGGACTGTCTAGGACTATCTAGGACCTTCCTGTTTTTAAGCTTGCCTGTTATTTTGCTTCCATACCCAAATCTTTATTATACTAATTTAATTTAACACTAAACAGGGGCGGATATACGGGGAGGAAAAATCCCCCTCAAAAAAGGTCCAAAATTAAAGAAAACCCATTATTTTATGCCTTTTATTCGTTTGGGTTTACCTTTTTTATGTATTTTGGTTGTCCCCCCACACTTCCAAGGCAAATGTTTAGATCTACCACTGATACTAAAAGTATGTTGGTTTGGTCTCTGATTGGCCCCAAAAACCATTTGGGATCCTGGTTACAAAAACTTTAATTAACATTTTCATCTTAGTTTTTCAATGTTGTTTAAAACGATATACGATTCAAAAGTGTACAAAAAGGAAATCATTTAAAATATTTATTTTTAGGGTGCTTTCTGTGGAGCATTAACCAGTGTAGTAACAGTAACGGGTTTAGTTTTTGGTGCTTATTATCTAAAATCACAACATATTATTGTTCCGGAATACAAAACAACATCCATTGCCGGTTGTTCAAATGGAACAGATTCAATTTTAGATCATTTTGTGGAGTACAACAGTACAACAATGTGAGTATTTTTATTTAGTTCAATATTTTATTTATTTATTTTATTTATTTTATTTATTTTATTTATTTTATTTATTTTATTTATTTTATTTATTTTATTTATTTTATTTATTTTATTTATTTTATTTATTTTATTTATTTTATTTATTTTATTTATTTTATTTATTTTATTTATTTTATTTATTTTATTTATTTTATTTATTTTATTTATTTTATTTATTTTATTTATTTTATTTATTTTATTTATTTTAATTATTTTATTTATTTTATTTATATTATTTATTTTATTTATTTTATTTATTTCATTTATTTTATTTATTTTATTTATTTTATTTATTTTATTTATTTTATTTATTTTATTTATTTTATTTATTTTATTTATTTTATTTATTTTATTTATTTTATTTATTTTATTTATTTTAATTATTTTATCTATTTTATTTATTTTATTTATTTTATTTATTTTATTTATTTTATTTATTTTATTTTTTTATTTTTATTTATTTTATTTATTTTATTTATTTTATTTATTTTATTTATTTTATTTATTTTATTTATTTTATTTATTTTATTTATTTTATTTATTTTATTTATTTTATTTATTTTATTTATTTTATTTATTTTATTTATTTTATTTATTTTATTTAATTTATTTATTTTATTTATTTTATTTATTTTATTTATTTATTTTATTTATTTTATTTATTTTATTTATTTTATTTATTTTATTTATTTTATTTATTTTATTTATTTTATTTATTTTATTTATTTTATTTATTTTGTTTATTTTATTTATTTTATTTATTTTATTTATTTTATTTATTATATTTATTTTATTTATTTTATTTTATTTATTTTATTTATTTTATTTATTTTATTTATTTTTTTTATTTTATTTTTTTTTTTTATTTTTATTTTATTATTATTTATATATTTAAATATATAATAAATGTACAAAATACCGCTATAAAAGTTTTTGAAGAAAAAATGTATGATATTTCTTTTTCTTAACAATGATTATTGAAACAAAATATTAAATGAGATTAAACTTTCTGTCTTGTTCATAATGTAAAATAAAAATATTCAAAAAATATTATTTTATTTATTTTATTTATTTTATTTATTTTATTTATTTTATTTATTTTATTTATTTTATTTATTTTATTTATTTTATTTATTTTATTAATTTAATTTATTTTATTCATTTTATTTTATTTATTTTGTTTATTTTATTTATTATTTTATTTATTTTATTTATTTTATTTATTTTATTTATTTTATTTATTTTATTTATTTTATTTATTTTATTTATTTTATTTATTTTATTTATTTTATTTATTTTATTTATTTTATTTATTTTATTTATTTTATTTATTTTATTTATTTTATTTATTTTAATTATTTTATCTATTTTATTTATTTTATTTATTTTATTTATTTTATTTATTTTATTTATTTTATTTATTTTATTTATTTTATTTATTTTATTTATTTTATTTATTTTATTTATTTTATTTATTTTATTTATTTTATTTATTTTATTTATTTTATTTATTTTATTTATTTTATTTATTTTATTTATTTTATTTATTTTATTTATTTTATTTATTTTATTTATTTTATTTAATTTATTTATTTTATTTATTTTATTTATTTTATTTATTTATTTTATTTATTTTATTTATTTTATTTATTTTATTTATTTTATTTATTTTATTTATTTTATTTATTTTATTTATTTTATTTATTTTATTTATTTTGTTTATTTTATTTATTTTATTTATTTTATTTATTATATTTATTTTATTTATTTTATTTTATTTATTTTATTTATTTTATTTATTTTTTTTATTTTATTATTTTATTTATTTTATTTATTTTATTTATTTTATTTATTTTATTTATTTAATTTATTTTATTATTTTATTTATTTTATTTATTTTATTTATTTTATTTATTTTATTTATTTTATTTATTTTATTTATTTTATTTATTTTATTTATTTTATTAATTTAATTTATTTTATTCATTTTATTTTATTTATTTTGTTTATTTTATTTATTATTTTATTTATTTTATTTATTTTATTTATTTTATTTATTTTATTTATTTTATTTATTTTATTTATTTTATTTATTTTATTTATTTTATTTATTTTATTTATTTTATTTATTTTATTTATTTTATTTATTTTATTATTTTATTTATTTTATTTATTTTGTTTATTTTATTTATTTTATTTATTTTATTTATTTTATTTATTTTATTTATTTTATTCATTTTATTTATTTTATTTATTTTATTTATTTTATTTATTTTATTTATATATTTAAATATATAATAAATGTACAAAATACCGCTATAAAAGTTTTTGAAGAAAAAATGTATGATATTTCTTTTTCTTAACAATGATTATTGAAACAAAATATTAAATGAGATTAAACTTTCTGTCTTGTTCATAATGTAAAATAAAAATATTCAAAAAACGATAATTAATATTTTACAGTCGGTTTAGATAAGGCCTTACCCAGCGGGGTAGCTTGTTTTCTTATGGGTCAGTGTTTAACAATACGACGGCCTTAATAACTGGAGGTGCTCATCAGTACCTTAACATCTAATAGATCAATGACACGCTGCAGCTTTGTATAAAACTTGCCTTTTTCATAATAAAGCTAAAGGAATCATGCAACTCTTATTGTAGGTGGCAACTTGCTATAGTAAAATTCCACTACTTGGAAGAGTGATTTCTTCGTTTAAACGCTGAATATACTTAAATTCAAATGTACTCAGCGGCCCCTGAAAACTACCCATTTAATTTGCGTTTTCCCATCAGAAATCATACAATGTATAATTAGTACATTTATTTGTTGCTATACTATCTATAGCAGACTAAACACAAGATGCCGTACAGTGTAGCCGATTCTTGTTCACAAGTAGCAGTTATAGTCATACAAACCTGAACTCTTCGACGTAACGATTATTACCGATATAAAAATTCCAAAAAAATGAGTTTTTTCAATCGTAAAAATTGAGCACAAAATTGTATTGAAATAAATTTTATTTACACGTTCAGTTTTGTTACATATTTAAGTTTATAAAATAAAAATTGATATTTTACATTTCATTCCCATTCCGTTTCAAAAACTTGGCAACTTGGGAATTTGTGAAGCATCGTAGCCGTAATACCACCGCACCTGCCGAAGCAAGAAACGTTCATTTACATAGGCGGAAGTGCTTCTGTTGCCTTTTGTGATTATATTTTTTGCGGTTGAAGTTTGTGGTGATAATGCTAGTGTTATTGGAGTTTATAGTTTTATAGTAAATTTTTAATTATATTCTGTGACTATTAAAATATAATGGACGAACAATCGAGTTGTTCCAAGAGAAGACAGCAAAATGTTAGCGTCAGAAGAGAAGGTAGTGATACGATATGAAGGAATTGAATTACATGATGCAGAAAAATGGCATCAAATATTAGCCAAGCGGTCGATATTTGTAGCAGTTTAACAAAAGTATCCATTAGCTGTATTTATCATGTGCCTAAAAATACATCGAAAAATAAAAAGCAAGTAAAACGTAAAACTAGAGGTAGAAAAAACATTGTTTTGGAGGACGAGACAAGACATTTTATTTTCGGAGTAAAATTCCAACACTGAAAAAATTTCTCAAGGGCTCGAAAACAATTACTTTTTACCCAAGATATCTCGTAGAGTATTAATCAGAACTATGTGCGCAATAAACTTTCGATATATAAAAACAGAAAAGTGTGTTAGAAAAAAACAAGCAATTATTTTGTGGAGAAGAAAATATTTTATAGAAATACGCACACTTCAGAGCATTGAACGGCAAACATATTATTTGGATGAAACCTGGATTAACGAAGGTCATATAGTTGGAAAAGATTGGCAAGATTTAAATGTCAAAGGTAAACGCGAAGCATTTATAGAAAGCTGCTTTGCAGGATTAAAGGCTCCATTAGGAAAGGGACGACGTTTAATCATTATCCATATAGGAAATGATACAGGGTTCCTTGATGATGGTTTGCTTCAATATGAGTCAAGAAAAATAGAAATTATCATGAAAGAATGACGTCCGAAGATTTGAGCGCTGGTTAAGAGAATTTTAACAAAATTAGAACCTCGTTAGGTCACGTCAATAGACGTTTTAGCGTTACTTCCGCGACAGCTGGGTAGCATCAATAAGCTTTCTCCAAATGTATTTGTTTTTTTATAGGTTTTTGTAACAATAAAACACTGAAAACTTTATTTTTGAAACTTCCACAAAATTTATTATAAAATCCTTTTAGGAAAAACAGCTGTTTCGGCAGAGTACCTTTCTCAAGTGATCTATTTTTTGTATGCATTTACACATTATAGTCTTTAACCAAATAGGTTGGAGGAGGGGAGAACTGTTTGTCTCAAGTTGGTTAAAGACTATAAAGTGGTTTCGTTAAAGACTACAAAGTGTAAATGCATACCAAAAATAGATCACTTGAGAAAGCCACTCTGCCGAAACAGCTGTAGTGATAAGATTTTATAATAAATTTTGTGGAAGTTTTTAGTGTTTTATTGTTACATAAAATGAAATTTCATCAAGTAACGGTCGAATCCGTCAATTATAGCTTTTTGCTTATGGCATTCTGTATTTTTAGGGGAATGTAGGGAATAATCCACAAAATATATTCAAATGTTTACTTTACTGACGTTTCGATCTCTATAAAGAGACCGTTTTCAAATATATAAATGGTAGATATATTTATTTTTTATTCCTTTTTGCTTGTGGAATTCTGTATTTTTAGGGAATTTTCAAAATAAGCCACAATATATCTATTTACATGGTTAGTTTACTGACGTTTTGATCCCTATTCCAGAGACCGTTTTTAAAGTTAGAAGAAAAAAGAAAATAAATAATCTAAGATTATATAAATAATATTATATAAATACATAATAATAATAAATAAATGAAATAAATGTAACTATCGTGTATATCTATTAATAAAGTCTTTGGATATAGAGATCGAAACGTCAGTAAAAACCTCTTAATAAATTTATATTGTGGCCTATTTCGAACAAATAATATTTAAAAAATATAATACAATTAACGTTGAAATAATAGTGAGTGTATGCCACTAGATTTTCATACGTCTTTCCCCACTTCTCTGTCTTCAAAACGAGACGAAATCACTCTTCCAAATAGTGCAATTATAGTATAACTACAGAAAGTTTTTACCTACAGGGTCTTACAGAGGCTACGTCTCAGCGCCATCAACCCCAGTTTAAGAGTCTTAAGGTACGATTCCGATAACAACTGCAGACGACAGATAGCAACTGCAGATGATAGTTGCTGTGGTCGCCACGGCAGACGTCATTACTTTGCAGTATTAATTCGTATTAGACTGATTCTGACATCTGACTGCAACTGCTGCCCGGCAGAACGTCAGTTGCTGTTCCGCCTGACGGTAGATACACACACATACACTTGAACAAACACAGTACTGCCGTTAGTGTCGTCGTGAAGTTGGACATGTAAATATTGACAAACAAAGAAAGAAATTATTTTATCGATCTAGTGTCAAAATATCTATGTTTATTTGACTACAAAAATAAAATGATAAAAATTTACATCTCAAAGAAAATGCTTGCAAGGAGATCGCCCAAAAAATGAATAAAATCTTTTGATCATGTTCCAGTCTAGTTAAGTACAATTTACAAGTATTTTTCATAATTGGTATTTTTTATTTAATACCCAACCTCAACTGTTTTACGCCGCCGTCGACAGTTGCTGTCTGCCATCTGTCGTTGTCATAATCGTACCTTTACGTTGCTATGAAGTAAATTCCATTTAAAACTTATCGTATAATAATATCGTATGATATTATGAGCAACAATGTAACTTAAAACTAATTTAACAACATTTAAAGGGTTGTTACCCGTACTCGTATATTTAGTGGGTTAATGCATGTATGCCTACTAAAAGCACTGATGATGGAATGCTGACTCCAAAAACGTTCTGTAATGTAGCCCGAAGGGGTCTTCTATGAAGAATGGGAGAAAAGTTATGAACCACTATGGCGGGGTTCAAAGATGTGGTGTGTATGATTTTTGAAGTTTCTTCGATAATTAAATGTGCTAACTTACGTTTTTTGTTTTGCTTTTAGATTCGTAAATGATTAAGGCTGTTTTTTTAAGGCGTGTGTTTACATGGTCGAAACTGTCCCATAATATATGATGTACATTGAAAAAGTAAATAGAGGGCCAAGTATAAAAAATATTCGTGTTTGTGAAATCTAGTTTTCATCTAGCAAAATTAATAGCTTCACAGAGAAGAACAAAACTATAATATAAAATTATTTCTTCTTAAAACAAATTACAATAAATATAATAAATGACAGCTAAGAATCAATACAGCATAATATTGTAATAGCAGATTTTGTAAATTTTGTTAAATATATTTTGTATATTTTGTCACAGATTCACGTCTTGTAAAAAATTTACAAGATTTTAGAATTCGTCTTGTTGGAAGATGTTTTTAGTTACTCATAAAGACCATAGTTTGATCGTTATTATTATTTTAATGGAGGGAGTATGTGAAAATATGTGTATGTGTATATATATATGTGTGTGTGTGTGTGTGTGTGTGTGTGTGTGTGTGTGTGTGTGTGTGTGTGTGTGTGTGTGTGTGTGTGTGAGTGTGTGTGCGTGTGTGTGGGTGTGTGTGTGTGTATGTGTATGTGTATGTGTATGTGTATGTGTATGTGTATGTGTATGTGTATGTGTATGTGTATGTGTATGTGTATGTGTGTGTGTATGTGTATGTGTGTGTGTATGTGCGGGTGTGTGCGTGTTTGTGTGCGTGTGTGTGTGCGTGTGTGCGTGTGTGCGTTTGCGTGTGTGTGTGTGTGTGTTATTGACTATTGACACTGGTTTTAATAACCAACTAGCCAGTAATATGTGAAAATATGCGTTACAGTTAGCGATAAATTGCAGTTTGAACATAGATATGGGTCTTCTAAAGCCATTAAGTATATAATATGACTTAATCTAGTACGGTTGATTCTGACTCTATAGATAACTATTTTTCCTCTGCTCTACATGTTAGGTAGTTGAAACTATCTCAATGGTAGAATGAATTTAGTGGAGTTTCTATTTCATTGATTTTGCCAGAATATTTTAACTTTAACCTGTAAATTGTACGATTTTGTAGTTTAATCTGGTGGTAATTGCTTTCTTCGCGGCTGCAATCTCACTAGAATACCTAAAATCCTCACATTTTTTTACATCATGAATAGTGTGCGCACTAAGGGGTGCTCAAAGTATACATTTTAGATAGACTGGATGGAGGGTATGGAATCCGTACAAATTGCGGAATATGTAGCTTTATTATAATAATATTAATTAATATATCAATATTAAATATAATTATAAATAAAGTTCGTCCGCTTCACAGTATAGACTTCTGATGTGGCAGGATCTAAAAGCTACAAGGCAAATTCGTAGTGCTGTATTTTAAATAGTCTAATTTAGATTTTAATGCTGTGATCTGTATAACATGAGTAAAATATCTTCATCAACAGAAAATAAATTTAAATCAAATAATACTATTTATTTTATTTTTTATTTTAGAGAACATATAGAGACACCGGCTGCTCTTGCAATTTTTAAGATCTCATTTTATTGGTATGCCTTTATTGGAACTATGATATGTATTGTCCTAGGACTAATCATAAGCTACCTTTCAGAAGAGCAAAATCCTCCTATTGCTCGTGAACTTCTAAGTCCTCTCATATATGATATAATAGGTAAGCAAGGGAACCTCTTCAATAAAAAAACTAATAATTTTATCTATCTATATAAAAGCAAACAGGATTGAGTATTAAATAGATGAGGTATGTATTAAACTCATATCCTAGCATGAAACGAAAATTTGTGAGAATTAAATTTAAAAAATCTACATTTTTAGAATATTCAGATCTATAATGTGATTACGTTTATCACAAATAAAATGGCAAATAGCAAAATAAATCACAAAAGTAATGACAGGCTGCAAACATTATCAAAGCCGCTGCGACAACTACCAAACGTTAGATTTAATTCTGCATTTCTAACAGAGCTTGGATGTAGTACTTCTGTTTATGTGACAATATATCTCGTAACTCGACAGTCGTTACCCCATGAATAAAATAATTCGTCTTCTTCATCTTCTGCCTCTTTGTAAGCAATTCTGCTTGTTCATTGGCGGATTAATACCACTATGGAAGATTGTCGCTTCATCTTTTGCGCGGTCGTCCGATACTTCTTCTGCCGATTGGTGACTTATATCTTGCCATTTGGACGACACGGGTCCCCTCCATTCTGCTTATGTGGTTTTTCCATTCTTTTTTCAATTTTGTCTCCATTCATTTATACACTGTACGATAAATTTTTTTTCAAATGTCTTCACTTCTCTCTAGATATCTCAGTGTATTTTCTGTAATTCTTCTCAGTACTCTCATCTCTGCCTTTTACCTTTGCGTTGTGGCTGTCTTGAGTCTTGATTCTGAGGTATATGTCATTATTGGTTTTACACTGACTTAATAAATTCTGACTTTATCTCATTGTTAATGTGTATGTTTCGCCATACAGTGTTATTAAGGCATCCTGCCAGTCTATTTGCTGTTTGTACTTGATTCTCTCACTTCTTTGTCCAGGTCTCCATAGTTGGACAGTGTACTTTCCAGGTATTTTATTTTCATCACTTGTTCAATACTGATGCCATCAATTTCTATTTTACATCTGGTTGGTTTTTTGCTGACTACTATTGTTTAAGTTTTCTGAGATGAGATTGTTATATTAAAACAATTCGTTATGCCGTCAATTCATAACGGCGACTCCTTATAACATCGACAGTTCGTAATGATGAAAATTGGTATCGTTATTATCCGTAATGTCAAAATTTAATTATTCTGTTTATTTTTGTTGACGTGTGAATCAACTTTTATTACAGTTGCAATTAAAATTACGTTTATCAATTTACCGAACCAGTATCAGTATAAACATTTTTAAAACATGTAATATTTCGTGGAGAAATATGTTTTGAAAATTCTGTTTTAAAATAAATATAATCTAGGTACCTGTAACACTACCTGTAACAGGAAATACAATTTTAGTTCGTCGCTTTTAATGTTCCTTAAATTTACATAAAAATGGTATAAGCCGATAACCATATTTAAAAATTCCCAACTTTTTAAGTAAACATTTTGTAAAGGAAAGTGTGTACTTTCTGACCAATCTCACTTTGTATTTGAGATGCGCACAAAAAGCACGGAGACTGTGGAACTCGTAAGCGAGACAGGGAACGAATATACACTACATATTTTACTTAGCGAGACGTTATCAAAATAAAATTCAAAAAACTCTGTTGAAAATATGTTTGTCTAAATAATACATAATTGTAACATTAACATAAAAAAGTTTTTACTTATATAATAACAATTAAAAATTCAATCTTTTTACGATTGGATTACAATGATAGTTAATATTTTATTACATAGAATGTTTGAAAAAATTATAATTAGTGCCATGATAAATTAAATTTTGACGCATGCAACGTGACAGTAAAAACCGTAAAAAAAAAATTCAACTTCACAACAAACAATCTATGTTTGTTCATTGCAATAAATAATAATTCGTATTCAATCTGTTTCAATTGATAAACTTATTGCGACAAAAGTGTGTCGTATGAAGTATTGTATACTGTTATTTCTTAGAATAATGTAAAGTAATTAAGATTAAGAAATCCTTTTAAGGTGGTATTATCCAAGCAAGGGTGATTTTAGCCGCCCTGGATTTTCAGGTGATTTTTAGATGCATGAATTGTATACTCAATCCATATCATTATCGCTATCACTATCCTAGGATTCACTGTAACTCTTAAGATCATCGTCGGATTCGTTTTCTTGAAGGTTAATAATTATTTGATCAATTGCTGCATCTATGACTGGTTCAAGTCACAAAACTATTTTTTACATTTAAAATTATGTTTGCAGCGATTGTACCAATTATGTGAGAAAAAATTGCTGAAAAATTCATTACACAACCTTTCAACGTCTGAGAATAAAAATGTGATGTTTTTACTTGCAGCATATTGTTTCATAAGAGACTCTCAAACAAGTTCAATCGGATTAAGAGTCGGATAATAATGTGGCAATAAACATGATAACATAAATCATTCTTCGAACATAAATTGAGAAACAGTAGTGATATTCTGACTAGTGCCTAGAGTTTTATGAATAATAATTGTAAAAAATTTATTTTGGTAAATGAACTTACGTACGGTCTTAATTCGCGTGGAAAACGGACTCTTCCGCATGTACCAAAAATTTTGAGTTTGTTCATTATCGGGTAACCGAATCTGGAATTGTGCATTGAAAGAGTCGAAACAGTCATAATTACAAGTGCAAAGCAATTGTACATGCAAAAGGTGACGGTATAATCAAATGCAACAAAGGACATATTGTACATATTGTAAAAACTTTGGCAACAGATGCAAAGAAGATGGTAGATAAAATTAAAACAATTATGAAAAATCCCGAAGCAACATCTAAAACTGTCTATAGTACAAATAAAACTTCTTCAAGCAAATGAAAGCGTTCAGTAGGGATGTTCACTAATTTTTAAATATAGTTAAATTCATTTAAATTCAATAGATTATGAAATATATAAAAATATAGTAAACATGAAATTGTTTAAAAATATATATATTTTTAAGATACATCAATTCTTAATTTTAATTTTGATGGAGGCTAGAAAAACGGCTCCTCGCAGCGAGGCTACGGTGTGTGACGTCAGCAGTCGTATCGACAACTTGTTGTGTATACGTATTTACGAAGTGTAACCAGTTCTTTAAGTATTTATACAGTGATAATGAAGCCAAATACGTGGTGTTTGCTACAAAGAGAGGGAAAAACTAGAAAAGGCAGTTATTATGCAAGTTAGAAAAAAAAATAAATGCAAATATCTGTATCTCGGAAGAAATCAACACTATGTTCATTTTTAAAACTTTACAGGAGAGTAGTTTTAAACTTTTTTTCACCAAAAAGTAATATTGCTGCAGCTATTTATTGAGATATCGAAACAATATTTTAATAGAACATTCTGTTTATTGTTATTTACATAATACATTTGTTATAATTAAAAACAAATTTGTTCCTGTGTTTTTTAACCCTTTTAACGGACATGGTGTTGTATCCATCTAATAAAGTTATTGTACTGTAAGAATTAGTATGGGGTATTTAATAAAAACTACAATCCTATTTGACTTTTACTGATAAAATTTATTTAACCATACAATGTACCTTTACAAATACAAATAATACATCTATGTATATAACCAAAATGGCATTTTAGGTACAAACCACTCAGTCATCCTCAAGTAAGTCTCCTTCTGGATAGTCACTATTAGTATTACTAGTAGGTATGCTTTAAGTTTTGATACAAATCATGGCAAAATGTAGGAACATAATATGACAGTAATGCCAATAGATCGTTATACTTTTGTTGTGATATAAGTATTGGAATTTGTGATACCAGTTGCAAATCTTTTGGCAATGTAAGGTGTCGCCTTCGAAACCTAACAAGGTCAATCTCCTGGTTTTCGTCATGAAAATTACTTTTTAAAAACAGAGTTCCAATGCTGTTTTATTTAACTTGCAGTTAAACACAGTTTGACAGAAGAACTTGTTGTTTTTTAATGTCTCTTTTCTATTAATCAAAGGCGGATTTTAAGATGTTTTGACATCATACAAAGACCTTAAATTTTTAAAATCTTCTAGTTCCATATTATGTACTGTATATTTCATTGAGGTTTGTCTGACTAACTGCTGCCAGTCCCAGGGCTTGTAAATAGAAATGTTAAGTTTTTTCTCTTTCTTACTTTTTAAACAAATATTAATGCTAACATTTTTATTCTGACCGTAACATTTGTAAGACCATAGTATGATTTTTTCTATGTTACTGTCAGGAATGACGGTATCTGCCCATTTTAGTAATGCAGATTTTATTTCATTTCCACTACGAATAGTTTATCAGAACTTTTGTCTATATCAGACTGATCTTCGTTATCAAAACTCAAGGCATCTTTAATAATATGCTCTTCATTTAAAACATCATTGCTTGGTGTATTATTTGATTCTGAAATTAAACAAGGCGTATAATATTGGTTGTAAAAGATTTAATAATATTGCTAGTCTAAGGTTGGTATCAAATCACTACATTACCCTTTTGAGGTTATGCTTTTTAATAATTTAAAAATAATGACCAAAAAGGTAGCTTACCTGTAAATGCAGTAGAAGAATTCGCAGAACTTTTTAGTAGGTACTTCAAAAATCTTTCTCCTACGAGAATTATGGTTCATTGTTCTTATTATTAGTAACAAACCACTGTAAACACACCATAAATGGCAAAAGTATTATTAGATCACTAACAGTCTACCTCTCATCATAGAGATATGCGAGGCATTCGAGGATATTCACATGCTTAGAGGGACAAAACATTAAGTCCATATGGTGTTTTATCCCTCTAAGTAAAAATGGCCTTGGTGTTCTTTTAAAGGTCACTTTCTTTATCAGCAAATGGTTTAGGACCTAGTGCTCTATTCCTTTAAATAAAGTTATAAAAGTTAATTATTAGTCTTTAAAAGTGTCAAAATTGAAAAAATGGACATAGTGTTGTATCCCTCCGAGGTACAGATATAAAAATCTGTGGTTTGACAATTTTAAGTGAATATGGTGTTAAATTGTTTGGAACTGTAATAAAAATCTTCTCAGAATTGTTTTTAGATGTATTTAGACACCCAGGAACAAAACACCACTTATTTGGCTTCATTATCGGTGATTAAAAACTTAAAGAACAGGTCACACTTCGTAAATACGTATACAAAACAAGTTGTCGATACGACTGCTGTCGTCACACACCGTAGCCTCGCTGCGAGGAGGCGTTTTTCTAGCCTCCATCAGAATTGAAATTAAGAATTGATTTATCTTAAGAAATATATATTTTTAAACAATTTTATGTTTGCTATGTTTTTATATATGTTATAGCCTATTGAATTTAACAATATTTAAAAATTAGTGAACATCCCTATTACTACTGTCAGAAAGAATTAAAATTCGAGAACACATCAGCGTGCCAAACAACGAGAAACATGCTACTCCCAATAACATGAATTTTCTACTTCTGAAAAATACAACAACTTGCTATTACATGACAGTAAATTTTGTGAGCTTAATAGAATATTAATATTTGGACATGAACAGTTGTTATACTTATTACTGACGCATAAAAATTGGTTAGCCGATTTAGTTTTCCCCAAGAAAACTATCCAAGTGCAATGCAAGATTCTTTTGAAAGTGAGACGTACGAATTATATTTTTGGTTTTTGCATAGATTAAATTAGAATTAAATAATTTCAATAAGACTGTGCTACTCAAGGAAAATATTGACACAAGTGCAACTGATATTATTTTGAAGATTGATATGCAATCTTCAGGAACGTATGGATAGCAATTTTGAACCACAAGAAGCAAAACAGTTATTATTGAGGAAACTAGTAGCCAAGATACTAATAAATTTGTAACAGAAGTAACTGATTTTTACCGAGGATTCATTTCGTACGTTAAATTGTGAGAAGATAGTTTCGGAGGAGCCAAAGTTATGGAATGAATTAGGTTGAATCATGTAAATGGGACGAGATCAAACGATCAGCTAAAACTATGTATATAATACATGGTTCGGGCGATCGAAAAAAAATATTACTGGTAACGTTTTTGAGGAGTTGTCATTTGCTAAAGCTTTTATAGCATCAAAGAACGAAGAACGGAATTCAAAGACAATTCAAATTGGGTATTTTGATAAATGAGTTCAATTATTTAAAAATTTTCGCGAAAAATGGTGCAATATATTTTGTGCACGTTCACTTCCTTAGAGCGTATCTTCTCGATTACGAGCATTACTGTTCTGTAAATTAAATTTTAATGAGATATGCAACAATTTTTATGAAAAAATAAAAAAATATATCAATTTATTAAAAAAAGTACATACAAGTGAAATATACCAGTGGCACAAAAATAGATGTTTAATTAATAAAAACTTGGGCAGCAGCTTAATCATTTGTTTTTTATTTCACCCTATCCACCATTTACTGTCTGGGTTAAGAGTTTTATATTTATGGTAAGTCTACCAATAGTTATAGTTACGAACTGTCGATGTTATGAAGTGTCGCCGTTACAATTTAACGGCTTCATGAATTTTCCGTTTCTATTTATTTAGTTACGAACTGTCTTCTATCAGAAGAATTAGAACTTAATTTCCACCATATACTGCATAAAATCTGGATTTTATTGATTTTTGCCTTCCAAGTAATTCTTCTGAGGATAACTGATAAATCTTAGTAAGCCAAAAACAGGAAAGGCAGATAATAATACCAGAGGTGGTAAAATGCAGAAATAAAGCATAAATACGGAGAAATACATTTTTTCGTACTTTACTAGTACAGTTATTTAAGAACTTATTTATTTATTTAAGAAACTTACATTTTTGTTTTAGCATTTTATAAAAATAAAAATTAATTTTTTTAGATGAAAAATACATAGACAAAATGATTTTGGACTATGAACAGGTGAGCATGGATTTGGAAGGAAAACATTCAGGAGGAAGAAGAATGTCCAGATGGGAAGAAAATAGGCAAGAAAGACTGAGAAAAGCATCTTATGTTTCAGGACAATTTGAATGTTGATGCAACAGGACGCTTTTATTATCATTTCTGTTTCAAGATTGTGATACACTAGTCAAGTTAGTTAGAATGTTGATATAGATATATTTTTGTCGATAAAAGTAATATTTTGTAAATACTCGTAAAAATTAAATTATTTTTTATATCAACATCTACCTCTTTTATTTATTAAAGATATGTCAAAATATGTCGTATACAAAATATTCTTGATTGAAATGGAATAAATGACTTTCTAACAAAAACATTGTTTCCCTGAAATACTGATTTTAATTTTAATTTAAGTTTAACTAAAAGCACCTAAAGGAATTTGTAGATGATGAAATATAACTAAATCTATAAACTAAACTAAACTAAAGAAAATTCTTATTATTAGAGATATTACATTGAACTTTAAAATTAGATTAATATGGTAAATACTTTCCACATTGCTGTATGGCATGGAGAGCTGGATTCTTACAGGAACACTAATGAAAAAATTGGATGACTTTGAGATGTGGATTTACCGACAAATATTGCGAATTGTTGGGTTACTTCAATAAGAAATGAAACACTTTTACACCGAACGAAAAAGAGCACAGATATAACAAAAACAATAAAAATTCGAAATTTACAATATTTTCGCTCATGTAATGGAACATCCAGAGAGGTATAACCTTCTACACCTCATAATCGCAAGGGCAAGATCGCAAAAAAAGAGGCCCAAGAACATTCTGGATCCAACAATTTCCGAGAATAATATCAGGAAACATCCGCTAATCTGTTTCGAGTTGCCGTAAACAAAGTTATTATTGCCAATATGATCGCCAAAGTTCGATAATAAAACAGAGTACTGAAAGAAGAAGAAGATGTAATTGGTACAATAAATAATTGGTAGTCCAAATATAAAAATTAATAAGATCCACAATTATTAAACACAAAATAATTCATACCTAACTATTCATAACTAAAATTTATTCATATTTTTTTTACTGAGACCGTTGAATACAATTTTCTTGAAAAATATGTATTTAAAAAATTGTATTAAATATATATATATATATATATATATATATATATATATATATATATATATATATATCTATTTGTATATATATATATATGTATGTATATATATATCTATATATATATATATATATATATATATATATATATATATATATATATATATATATATATATATATATATATATATATAAGTAGGTAAACGTTAAATATTGGGTTTGCAGCAATAAAAAATGAAATGTGTACTCTTGTAAATTTTTAATCTAAGCTTTCGGACATTGGTTATATCCTTCATCAGGGAGCTACAAATGTGATGAATAGTTTGTTAACGTTGGTATAATTAAATAAAAAATTCACTACTTACAAACTTAATGAGGTTTTATCAATGATGATATATAATGTTGATAAAATTTATCACAGTCTGTCATCTTTGTTCAATATAAAACCTATTTCTATATTTAAAATTAAAAAATTACTTTACATTCTCAACACTTAATTATTATAAACACATTCATGACATTGTTATTCTTAATTTTATTCTATCGCCATTAATTTTTATCAATACAATCCAGTGGTTTTTATTATTGGTTTTTCAAAACTCTTCGTGTGTAAATTTAAAAATATTCGTATTGACAAGTGAAAATCTCACACCCCTAATATCAAGCAACTGGCTGTACAGCAAATTATAGGGCTATCATTAGGTGTATCTTGGCAATATAAATTATTTTATATTTATTAATATATTATTATATATATTATAAACGTATTCGAAAATTTTGCAAAAATTAATACATTTTTCAGGCCACCCCTTAAATTCAGGCCACACGCTGTGCAAGAATGTGTATGACATATTGCGTTTGGTCATATTGATGTTTCTGATATTTGACAATATTTGAATTGCCAAAGTTTTTATTTTGTGAGTTATTGTTTAAAAAACAATAAAGTTGATTAAAACTGTATTCAGTTGAGGAGAAAGTAGCAATAATAAAAATGTTTTATTCAGGCAATAGTCCGCAAATTGCAATAAACCAATTCCAAGTCATTCAATAATTTAAAGGATTATACAAAATTTTGAAAATACTGGGACCGTGATTCCTTATTGTACTTGTACAAACAATATTGCTGAGGTACCAAGAAATTTAGAAAATCAAAATAAATGTATCATAAATAAACGTATTAACAGCAGTTGTAGAAAATCCTAAAATAAGTTCTCGGACCATTGCAGATCAGTTTAATATTCATAATTCCACGGTCTTAAAAATATTGAAAATAAATAATTTCTGTTCATATAAATTTCAATGTCTTCAAGAACTAAGAGAAGGAAGTATTGAGTAACGAGCGGAATTTTTGTTATAAAATTTTAGAGAGGGCTAATGCAGACAGACAATTAAAAAAAAACATTTTGTTTAGTGATGAATGTACACTTATATTCAATAATAAACCAAATGTTTAAAATTATAGGATTTTTTCGACAGGAAAGCATGAGGATATTATTGAAAGCCATACCCATATCGTTCGAAAAATAAATGTCTGGTTAGGAATATTTAAACACAATATTATTGGACCATTTTTCTACGAGGAAAATTAAAATTCAAAAATGTTTTTAGACTTGCTACAAGAAGAGATTTTACCCAGACTTGCAGAAATAGCTCCAAATGAAGAAGAAATTTGGTTTCAAATAGTTAATTAAAAATGTGATTTTTATCACAATCACAACCAATAATTGTGGTTTATTTCCATAAAAACTTAATATTTAGCTTAACCATGCTACATGAAGGTACACTGAAAGACAAAAAAGTTAACCAACCTATAAATTGCCAAAAATAAAAATTCGAGCAGTACACGCAGTAGTTCCATTTGGTTCATTTATTGAAACAATTTTGACTTTATGCATGATAATACCAAATATCAATTAAATGAATATGAATTAAAAATCGTAACAACTTACTTAAGGAATTAATACTCTAGAATGGCCAACCTGGAGCCTTATCTGAATATCACCGAACATCTTTGGGATAAACTTCATCGTAGGGTTAGAAGTCAAACAAGCCAGCTAGAAAGAAGAAGAAGCTTCGTGAAAAAGCATGTTTTTATTTAAAATTTGTTCCCTTTTCTCCTAAATCGTATGCAAACAGTTATTGATGTTTTAGGGCATAATATCCGATATAAGACAATATTGTTCAAGTTCACCCTTAATTTTTGTTGTTTGTAATTCGTTTCGATATTACACTATTTTCTTTTGTAGCCTTCTAATTAAATAAATTATGCTAAAGAATCAAGCAGTAATGACCATTTTTGACGTGACAACGTCTTAAATTAGGTTGTGGCTCGGAGTCATTTAAGAAAAAGTGTAACGCCCGCTTACGTCTGTTACAGTGAGTCGCCGAACGAGAGAGAGGCCCGCCGGACCGGCGAATGCCTTGCGTCTCTCTCCCACTCAAACATGATCGGTCCGCTGCGCGCGGCACTAGAGAATTAGGCGCGTTGAATCGCTAAAGTTGAAAATCGTTGAAAGTATCGTCAGCTGTGTCTGTAGTGAAAATGTGGAGTGCTTAGATTCGTCATTTACAACAACTACAACAATAAAGGTAAATAATTGTACACTAATATTTCATTATCGTAAACTATGATTGATTGATTAATTGTTAGATTGACACAAAAGTTGAGAAACTGAGTTTATAGGTTATGTCATACTATTGATAAATGTTGATAGTGTTAAGTAAATTATTAGTTTAAATCACTCTGCAATCAATCGTAATTCAGTCGATTGAGAAGAAACAGCGCGTATTGCTAGTCAAACATTTAAAATAACAAATTATAACTTCTAACCTGTCAAAACAGGGCGACCAAACAAACGAACTAAACCGGCCAATCACCACGCGCGGAGTTAGAATTTAACTGTGTTTAGCAAGAATTTTAAATTCCAATTTTAGTAAATGTTTTAATTTTCAACTTTACCATTTACATTTACAAATTTTAATTAATTTCAAATTTATTTAGCAAAAATTTGAACCTTCGATCTGAATAAGTGTTTTGATTTTCAAATTGATTCTTAAAAATTAAAAATATTAAAATATATATAATCAGAAGTGAACGTCACATAACATTATCTGTACTTATTATTATTTAATATGTAGGCAAATACATGTGACCATACTTGGTAGACACAATTGGAAATTATAATTCTTTATAACTGAAAAAAATAAATATATAAAATACTGGTAGCAAACAATAACTTCAATGATCGATATCTCCGCAACTAATTGATATATCGAAAAAAATTTCAAATAAATTTTGTAGAAAATAATAAGATCAATAATATAATATAAAATAAATAATTTATAAAATAATATATAAAAATATAATATATAAAATATAAATAATATATAAAATAATAATATAATAATATATAATATATAAAATAATATATAAAAAAGACGTTGTCACGTAAAATCTTCGCCCGTAAAACCGACTTTACAGGCAACCGATTTTTTTTGTATTAAAAAAAAAAGATTTTGAGTGTACAATATAAAACAATGCATAAAACTTCTAATAAATTTTTGTTTTTGGAAATTTATAGGGTGGCCACTTTTTTGCCGGTCAGTGTAGTTTCAGAACCTTGATTTACATTTATATAAGTTATACAGTAGTATACAGTATTTACAGAAAATACGCAACTTAATGTCTTAATGTTATTGCAGTCTCGCAGCTCCTTCTACAGAAGCTTAATGAACTAAAACTCTATCAAGATACTATAAGAGCAGGTAATTTCAAAAATATAGTGGATTTGCAAAAAATGCCAACTTACGCCAAAAATCAATTGCCGACTATATTTTCAAAATACAAAAATCAAAACTGATGGTTTCAAATCACCGCACAGCTGTATACTAAATCGTGGTACTAATTGTGGATTTTATCACAACTTAGGCTATGGCTCCACGAGCGACAGACTGTCGCTAGCAGTAGCAGTAAAATGTAGCTTGATAAATGAAAACAACAGCAGTGATACTTCGTGCCTCCACGCGCTGTAGATTGTCGCCTCGTTTCGAGACCGAGACCGTCGTCAAGGTCATGTCGCGTTCGAATAGGTCCGGACCCATTTTTTAGCAGTAATTTGCAGCGCGTTTGTGGCTTCACTAGCAGTAATTTGTCGCTTGTAGCGGTAATTGCCATTTAATCGGATATTTTTGGTATTGTTTGTTTTATTTCTCTGTGTTTGTTAAGTTGTTTCTTTGTTTTTATAAATTACTTTAAAGTTTTTTCATACAATTTTGTGTCTTAAATCATAACAAAAAATTATAAGTTCTAAGAAAGAAATAAATCCAATAATTCTTTATCGATATTCTAGATAACAAAAATCAATGGATGGTTTTTTTTCAATCCCAATTAACCGTATCAAACTGTACTTTATAATAGATGCCATTATTAAACAAGAAAAAGTTGAATAGAGAGAATAAACAGTTTTTATTGATTTCCCGAAAATCTATTTTTTGGATTTTCCTCTTCGAACTGGTAATTCATTTCTATATAAGTGGTTGTCTAATCATATCATATAAATAAAATTTTAATAATTATTGTTTATAGTAAAATTTTATTATCCTTCAGTACTAATGTTTAGTTTTCGATAGCTTGGCGTGATTCATAAATAAAAGAATGCAACAAAGCAGATTTTATGTCGCATCAGAATTTTTTTAATTATTGTAACATAAAAAGCAAGTTAGATATTGGAAAAGGAAGATTCATTACATCAACCCAATATGATAAATGAATATAATCCACATATGGTAGCCGTCGATCTACTTGATAATTCAGTAGCGAATTACAGAATACGCAGAGGTAAGAAGTGGTGGCGGCCCCTTTTTATTCTAATGAAAGTTAAATAGTTAAATATTTTGTTTTTTTTATTTTTAGGTAGATACATGTATAGGATTATACAATATATAATTTAAAATCTTACTTTAAGGTAATTGCTAATTTTTCTTCTGGGCTTAGGCTATCACGCATTGATGTATCCTGGTTTCGTATGATATCTTCTATTTCAGAAGACACTGCCATCCTGTAATATTCAAAAAACTTGTCAGGATATTCTTTTAATTTGTTGTGTAAAAGAAAAAATTTTCCCTCTGCCTGTCTAGGCACTAGAACAGGGCGAATCCTCCATTTACGTTGTTTTTTTAACCCTACGTCTACGGCGCAATGCCAATATTAAAGCAACTTTTTGTTGAAATGATAGATTATCCATAATATATTATTGTATTATCGGTCTGAATTTATTTTTGTTTATTTATTTATTTCATCTATTATATACACGGACACTATATAAACGGACAAAATACCACTGATTATAGCTGCGTCATATTAACACTCATGGAGCCACTACAAGACCAAAACGCGGCGATATGCGCGCTATAAACTGTCGCTCGTGGAGCCATGATTTTACTGCTTTACTGCCACCGTAATTTTACTGCTACTGCTAGCGACAATCTGTCGCTCGTGGAGCCATATCCTTAATTGAATTAAAAGTATGAATACTGCTTATATAAATACTATAGAAGAATCTGTAATTGTTTTGGTTTGGCATTATTATATGAAACAACCACAATTGATTGTAATGAGAAATAAATTTTACATATTTATGTTTTGATCTTACGATTTTGATCCAGAAGACGTTTTTACTTTTTTTATTCATTCCTCGACTTTACTGTAAACATTTTTGAATTTCTAATTACAATTTATAGAAATTTCTAATTTTTCATTGGTTTGACTAGAATTTTTATCAATTTTACGAAACATTTCCCTAAGTATTAGTACTTATCTGTTGACTGGAATTTGACTGTCGTTATGTTGTCTCTATTCTCGATTAGATCGTTCTTGATCTTTTTAAAACTACTAGAACCTTCCGCTAGTCACGCAACTTCTTCACTATAACATGCTTTAGCAACATCGTTGATCTGAGAGTCGCAAATTTTTAAAATAAGTCATAAATAGTCTGTACCGAAAACCAAAATAAAATATTTTTTCCAAAAAGACAAGGTTTTTTTTAACTTGGCTAAGGTGCTAATCTGGCCCAAGAACCTTTCTCCTTTTTCCGGGCTTAGGACCGGCAACAAGATCATTGAGATAGTATGTCAATGATTTTGTAGGCGGAGTTAAAAAACTGGACTTACCGACAAAACTACTTCACTAAAATTAAAATTTTCAACAAAAAATAAAATATTGCCTTTAAAAAATTAACTGGAAAATTAACAGTTTTATAAACCTGTCTATATGTTTAATTTATTTAATAGAACTATTTAATCGGTATCACTTGAAAGATATCGTTCATATACTAAAACAGACAAATTCCGCAGTACTTCCTCAACACGCCAACGTAATAACATTATAAAGACTGACCTTCGATATAAAAGATCTAAGTGAAATTAAATGTCCCTATACAAAAAAAAGAAAAAAAGTGTTGAAATTGATAACTTGCTGCTCAATTAACTTCCAATATATTATATTAAAAGTAAAAACATGACTAAAACACAACGAACGACGACAGCACAAAAGACATATCAAATATATAAGGTAAAAGTAGAACTGACAATTAAACAAGAAAAGACATTTACATATTTAGAAGACTTAGAATAAATTAGTAAAAATTCGAGAAAACTTTATTTTTTTCGGAAATGGAAGACACTACACAAAGAGCCGAGATAAGTGATATTCCAAAAGAAAGATTCAATGTTTTCACCAGTCTTAGGTTTGTACTGAAACGTTTAGGTGTCGAATGTCGCTGTGGACCGAGCGCCGGCGACTGGCTTACCACTGAAGGTTTTTTCTAGAATACCATTTACCAGCTGTCTGTGAGCATCTATAGGGTAAGATTTTTAATCTAGGTAGAAGGATAAATTCAAGCTTGTTTTATTTAAAATTATTAATGACGAAATAATAAAAAAATGGCTTAAATAAGGTTATACAAAATCAGAGAAGTATGTTTTAGAAACAAACATATTTTTATGCACTTGTTCTAACACCACTTAAATTAAACCACAAAATACTTCATCATAATAATTTCTAATATTCAAACATAACAAAACACAAAAATAGAAAATCATCAGGAGAAGACAAAATACCGAATGAACTCCTAAAGTACGGATGACCAGATCTGACCAAACAACTATTAAAACTAACCCAAACAATAATACAAAAAAACAGAATTCCTCAAGAATGAAGATCAAACATCCTAATACCTCTCTTCAAACAGGGGGAAAAACCGGATCCGGAATATTACAGAAAAATTAATTTATTAAACACAACACTAAAATTAACAACCAAAGTGATAACAAATAAATTGAATGAAATTATAACACTAGCAGAAGAACAACTAGGTTTTAGGTCGGGAAGATCATGCAACGACGCTATATTTATAATGAAACAAGTGCAAGAGAAATCACTAGAATACAACAAACCGACATATCTATGTTTCGTTACAAAGGCATTTGACCAGGTCAAAGTAAAAGACATTATCCACTTACTGTATGCAAGAGATATACCTCTAGGAATGGGAATAATCAAAACGATCGAAAATATCTACCAAAACAACACAATAAAAGTAAAAGTAGAACAAGAACTAACCGACCGTATTAAAGATGGCAATGGGGTAAGACAGGGAGATTCCCTGAGTCCTCTATTGTTTAACCTGATTATGGATGAAATAATAAAAAAACTATAAACTAAAAATGATAACAAATGGGAGAAAAACAACTTAAAATAATCTGCTATGTAGACGACGCAATACTACTTTCTCAAAATGAAGGTGATTTACAACGTATGCTGCACAAATTTATTATAACTGCCAGAAAATTTAACATGTTAATTTCCCCAAAAAAGACAAGATGCATGGTTACAACAACAAACTTACTAAGATGTAAATTGGAGCGGAAAGGTCAAATAATAGAACAAGTAATGGAGTTTAAATATCTAGGCACCACATTATGTAGCTACCGAAAGCTCGAAACCAAAGTGGAAGATCAAGTGAATAGAGCAAACAGAGCAGCAGGCTGCCTAAATGAAACAATATGGAGAAATAAAAATATCGGGATAAAAACGAAAGGCAGAATTTACAAAACAGTCATTAGACCAATAATGACCTACGCGGCAAAAACAAGACCTGACACAAAGAGGACAAAAAGGATGTTAGAAACAGAAGAGATAAAAACACTTCGAAAAATTGATGGTAAAACATTATGGGACAGAGCTATAAGTACAGACATACGACGTAGAAGCAAGGTGGAGAACATCACAAACTGGGTAAGAAATAGAAGAGTAGAATGAAACGATCATATACAAATAGAATAAACAACGACAACAAATAGAGTAGTAAAGACAGCAAGAGACGGTTCCCCAATAGGAAGACGATAATCAGGAAGACCACGAAAACGATGGAATGATATATTATTACTGTAGGCACATTAAAAAACAGACAGAGTCAGGTCTATATAAAAAGAAGAAGGAGAAAAGAAGAAGAATAAAACATAAAACCTTTTAATTTCCATTTATTATTTTCAAATGTATCTCGAGATAGAAGATTTTATTTTTCTCAAAAATGAAAAAGACACTACACAAGAGCCGAGATAACTGATATTTCAAAAGAAAGATTCGTGTTTTCACCAGTCTTAGGTTTCTACTGAAACATTTAGGCGTCGAATGTCGCTGTGGACCGAGCGCCGGCGACTGGATTATCACTAAAGGTTTTTTCTAGAATACCATTTACCAGATGTCTGTGAGCATCTATAGGGTCAGACTTTTTATCTAGGAAGAAGTACAAATGGAAACTTGTTTTATCTAATATTATTAATGACGAAATAATAAGAAAGTGCCTAAAATAAGGTTTTACAAACTCAGAAAAGTATGTCTTAGAAACAAGCAACAATATTGTTATGCACTAGTTCTAACACCACTTTAATTAAATTACAAAATACTTCATCATAATAATTTCTAATATTCAAACATAACAAAACATAAAAATAGAAAATCATCAGAAGAGGACAGAATACCGAACGAACTCCTAAAGTACGGAGGACCACACCTGACAAAACAACTATTAAAACTAATCCAAAAAATAATAGACCAAAACAGAATTCCTCAAGAATGAAAATCAAGCATCCCAATACCTCTTTTTAAAAAGGGAGAAAAATCGGACCCGGAAAATTACAGAGGAATTAATTTATTAAACACAACACTAAAACTAACAGCCAAAGTGATAACAAATAAATTGAATGAAATTATAACAGTAGCATAAGAACAACAAGGTTTACGGTCGGGAAGATCATGCAACGACGCTATATTTATAATGAGGCAAGTACAAGAGAAATCACTGGAATACAACAAACAATCATATCAATGTTTCGTTACAAAGGCATTTGACCAGGTCAAATTAAAAGACGTTATCCACTTACTCTATGCAACAAATATACCTCTATGAGTAATCAAAAGGATCAAATATATCTAGCAAAACAACACAATAAAGCTAAAAGTAGAAGAAGAACTAACCGACCGTATTTAAGCTGGCAATGGCGTAAGACAGAGAGATGTCTCCCTGAGTCCTTTATTGTTCAACCTGATTATGGATAAAATAATAAAAAAAGTAAGAACTAAAAAAGGATAACAAATGGGAGAAAGTCAACTTAAAATAAACTGCCAAGCAGATGACGCAATACTACTCTCTCAAAGTCAAGTTGATTTACAAGGTATGCTGCACCAATTTAATATATCCACCAGAAAATTTAACATGTTAGTTTCACAAAAAAAAAACAAAATGCATGGTTACAACAGCAAATTTACTAAGATGTAAATTTTAGCATGGAGGTCAAATAATAGAACAAGTGATGGAGTTTAGATATCTAGGCAACGCATTATCTAGCTACGGAAAGCTTGAAACCAAAGTGGAAGATCAAGTGAATAGAGCAAACAAAGCCCCAGGCTGCCTAAATAAAACAATATGTAGAAATTAAAATATCGGGAAAGAAACGAAAGGCAGGATTTATAAAAGAGTCATCAGACCAATAATGACATACGCGGCAGAAACGACCTGACACAAAGAGGACAAAAATGATGTTAGAAACAGCAGAGATAAAAAAAACTTGGAAAAATTGACACAATTCACAAACTGGGTAAGAAATAAATAGAAGTGTAGAATGAAACGATCATTTAAGCCGAATGACAACAAACAGAGTAGTAAACACGGCAAGAGACGGTTCCTGAATAGGAAGACGATCAGTAGGAAGACCACGAAAACGATGGAATGTAAACTTACTGGAGGCACATTGGAAAACAGACAGAGTCGTGTATATATAAAAAGAAGAAGAGGGAAGAGAACAAGAACAAAACACAAAACCTTTTAATGTCCATGTATTATTTGTAACTTTATCTTGAGACAAAATATTTTATTTTTCTCGATAATGAAAAAGACACTACACAAAGAGCCGAGATAAGTAATATCCCAAAAAAAAGATTCAGTGTTTTCAGCAGTCTTAGGTTTCTACTGAAACATTTAGGCGTTGAATGTCGTTGTGGACCGAGCGCCGGCGACTGGCTAAAAACTGAAGGTTTTTTCTAGAATACCATTTACCAGCTGTCTGTGAGCATCTATAGGGTCAGATTTTTAATCCAGGAAAAAGGAAAAATTGAAACTTGATGTATTTAATATTATTAATGACGAAATATTAAAAAAATGCCTAAAATAAGGTTATACAAAATAAGAGAAGTATGTTTTAGAAACAAGCAACAATATTGTTATGAACTAGTTCTAACACCACTTCAATTAAACCACCAAATACTTCATCATAATAATTTTTAATATTTCAAACATAACAAAACACAAAAATAGAAAATCACCAGGAGAGGACAGAATACCGAACGAACTCCTAAAGTACGGAGGACCAGATCTGACCAAACAACTATTAAAACTAATCCATAAAATAATAGAACAAAACAGAATTCCTCAAGAATGGAGATCAAGCATCCTAATATCTCTCTTTAAAAATGAAGACAAATCGAACCCCGAAAATTACAGAGGAATTAATTTAATTAACACAACACCAAAAATTAACAACCAAAGTGATAACAAATAAATTGAATGAAATTATTACACTAGAAGAAAAACAACAAGGTTTTAGGTCGGGAAGATCGTGCACCGACGCTATATTTATAATGAGGCAAGTTCAAGAGAAATCATTAGAATATAACAAACCGCCATATTTATGTTTCGTGTACATTGCAAAGGCATTTGACCAGGTCAAATTAAAAGACGTAAGCACTTAAGTTATGCAAGAGATATACCTCTAGAAATAATCAAAAT